>NC_067486.1:9476979-9776979 GCF_947179515.1 Apodemus sylvaticus | reverse complement strand
TGATAGACTATAGAAATACATGTCTGTGTGCTGAAAAGAAATTAAGACATGACAGAAACTAGGTGCTTCGATGTAACTCTTTGTAGAGAGCCTTATTGAGGTGCCATGCCACATGGCAGGAACTTGACATCGACCAATGTGAAGTTCCTTTCTCAGCCTTTGAGTGGAAACTCCTGTGTTAGCCATAATCCATAATCCCCTCCACCTAGGGTGGAGTGCTCAGACAAAGGTGAAGCCTATTCTTCAAGGACCTGCAGTTTCCTGAAGAACACTAACCACCTGTGGAACAACTGAACTGATTCTTTTTTTTTTTTTTTTTTTTTTTGTCTTTTTTTTTTATTTGATATAATTTATTTACATTTCAAATGATTTCCCCTTTTCTAGCCCCCCCCCACTCCCCGAAAGTCCCGTAAGCCCCCTTCTCTTCCCCTGTCCTCCCTCCCACCCCTTCCCAGTTCCCCGTTCTGGTTTTGCCAAATACTGTTTCACTGAGTCTTTCCAGAACCAGGGACCACTCCTGCTTTCTTCTTGTATCTCATTTGATGTGTGGATTATGTTTTGGGTATTCCAGTTTTCTAGGTTAATAACCACTTATTAGTGAGTGCATACCATGATTCACCTTTTGAGTCTGGGTTACCTCACTTAGTATGATGTTCTCTAGTTCCATCCATTTGCCTAAGAATTTCATGAATTCATTGTTTCTAATGGCTGAATAGTACTCCATTGTGTAGATATACCACATTTTTTGTATCCACTCTTCTGTTGAGGGATACCTGGGTTCTTTCCAGCATCTGGCAATTATAAATAGGGCTGCTATGAACATAGTAGAGCATGTATCCTTATTACATGGTGGGGAATCCTCTGGGTATATGCCCAGGAGTGGTATAGCAGGATCTTCTGGAAGTGAGGTGCCCAGTTTTCGGAGGAACCGCCAGACTGCTTTCCAGAGTGGTTGTACCAATTTGCAACCCCACCAGCAGTGGAGGAGTGTTCCTCTTTCTCCGCACCCTCTCCAACACCTGCTGTCTCCTGAATTTTTAATCTTAGCCATTCTGACTGGTGTAAGATGAAATCTTAGGGTTGTTTTGATTTGCATTTCCCTAATGACTAATGAAGTGGAGCATTTTTTAAGATGCTTCTCCGCCATCCGAAGTTCTTCAGGTGAGAATTCTTTGTTTAACTCTGTACCCCATTTTTTAATAGGGTTGTTCGGTTTTCTGGAGTCTAACTTCTTGAGTTCTTTATATATATTGGATATTAGCCCTCTATCTGATGTAGGATTGGTGAAGATCTTTTCCCAATTTGTTGGTTGCCGATCTGTCCTCTTGATGGTGTCCTTTGCCTTACAGAAACTCTGTAACCTTATGAGGTCCCATTTGTCAATTCTTGCTCTTAGAGCATACGCTATTGGTGTTCTGTTCAGAAACTTTCTCCCTGTACCGATGTCCTCAAGGGTCTTCCCCAGTTTCTTTTCTATTAGCTTCAGAGTGTCTGGCTTTATGTGGAGGTCCTTGATCCATTTGGATTTGAGCTTAGTACAAGGAGACAAGGATGGATCAATTCGCATTCTTCTGCATGCTGACCTCCAGTTGAACCAGCACCATTTGTTGAAAAGGCTATCTTTTTTCCATTGGATGTTTTCAGCCTCTTTGTCGAGGATCAAGTGGCCATAGGTGTGTGGGTTCATTTCTGGATCTTCAATCCTGTTCCATTGATCCTCCTGCCTGTCACTGTACCAATACCATGCAGTTTTTAACACTATTGCTCTGTAGTATTGCTTGAGGTCAGGGATACTGATTCCCCCAGATTTTCTTTTGTTGCTGAGAATAGTTTTAGCTATCCTGGGTTTTTTGTTGTTCCAGATGAATTTGATAATTGCTCTTTCTAACTCTGTGAAGAATTGAGTTGGGATTTTGATGGGTATTGCATTGAATCTGTATAGTGCTTTAGGCAAAATGGCCATTTTAACTATATTGATTCTACCGATCCATGAGCATGGGAGGTTTTCCCATTTTTTGAGGTCTTCTTCCATTTCCTTCTTCAGAGTCTTGAAGTTCTTGCCATACAGATCTTTCGCATGTTTGGTAAGAGTCACCCCAAGATACTTTATACTGTTTGTGGCTATTGTGAAGGGGGTCATTTCCCTAATTTCTTTCTCAGCCTGCTTATCCTTTGAGTATAGGAAGGCCACTGATTTGCTTGAGTTGATTTTGTAACCTGCCACTTTGCTGAAGTTGTTTATCAGCTGTAGGAGCTCTCTAGTGGAGTTCTTTGGGTCACTTAGGTAGACGATCATGTCGTCTGCAAATAATGATAGTTTGACTTCCTCCTTTCCAATTTGTATTCTGAGAAGCTTCCAGACTTTTCCCCCTGCCTATACATATATATATATTGTATATATATATATATATATATATATATTGGGAGTTCTTCATTAAACTTTGAGACCTTGAATAGCAGGTTTTATCTTAGTCTCCATCTCTTTTTTTGCTGCCTTCCCATACATCCCCAGCTTCCCTTCCAGGTAATCTGTTCCACGTAAATGTGGGCAGTTACAACCCTTGGTGCCACAGATCTCCCAACCTATACTGATACAGCATAAAATCATATATATGTGACCAGAAATATTTAAAGTGAGAGATTCTCTTTCTATGTTAGGAAACTGGCAGCCATAACCTGAACATTGATATCATTGTGAAAAACATACACGGACATGTCGCAATGGTGTGAAGAGTTGGAAAGATACGAGTCCTATGGCATTTTTTCAGTTGAAAGAAGAGCTTAAGAAAGATCCAGGTAATTCGTGCATGATTCAGATCTTTGCTTGGGGAAATGACTGTTTAGCTCTTACATTATACCTACAGCATGTATTCCTTCTGAAGCCTGAAACATGACCCTTTGACATTTGAAAAAAGAAAATCACATTCACATTGCAGTGTAGTGTTATATACTATAAACGTTAACAGGACCCAAAAGAACTTGGGAAAGTCTCGTTGAAGCATAAGGTAATTCAGAAGCTTTGCAGACTTTAAAAATTGCCCAGGCTAAGCATTCAGAATTTGTCATTAATATTTTTGTAATGACTTTAGCACCTATGGCCATCCATGAGTTGTAGTGCAGATGACGATTCTGGTGCATTCAGTCTTGAGAATGCACCTGTAAATTCCTGTTATAGGCAAGGTGTTATGTCCTCCTACAGTGACACAGTCTTTCTTAGACACTCCCTTCTCATTATTCTGAAATTCTCTTCTGGATTTCTGGAATATACACCGATTATGGTTTTTTTTCCCAGTTGTTTATGTTTCATTGTTAGCATATCATCTCAAGAACCCCGTGATCACAGAGACTATTATGGAGTAAACCATGGTTCTCTCTACTCTTAACTGTTCACTTGTTGAATTCCTAACCCTTGAATGCTTTGGAAAGTGATTGAGTTTGGAGAGAGGATTTTTAAAGCGGTAATTAGGTTTAAAAGATGTTATTTATGATATATGCCAATCCAACATGATCATAAAGAAAGGGGATTAGGGCAAAACACACAGAGAAACAGGACCTGATTAAAAAAAAAAAACACTAGGAGAAAGAAGCCACCGTTTTAGAAGACTCAGAAGATATTAAACCTCCTCAGACATGGACATTTTCAGGTCTAGACTCCAAAAGTAAGAAAGAGAAATAAGGTTTGTCATTTAAAAATACTTGTAGCTAAAGAACCTTTAGCAAATTGATAAGGCTTCTCCTGACACATTTATGTCTGTATGCTTGGAAATAAACTTAATGCTCCAGTGGCTGAAACAAAGGAAGTTTGACTAATAATAGATTAATGAGCATGTCACTTGCTCTTTAGTGTTCAGAGTGAGAAATAACCAGCTAAGTATATGACCATATTTGTATATATCAATACAAATCATGTCTTATATTTAATGAGGATACTTCTACATGCCATGCTTCTAAGACAGAAGCTATTCTTCTGGGATAGATCTGTTATTGTGTTCAGTTCTCACCATCATTTGAAATGAGCACTACTATTAGTTAGTTTAGGGATAAGTGAGGCAGAGAGGACAGGAGTGCTGGATCCACAAAGATAAGATGAAGACTGGACTGACCACTACAAATATCAAGAAGCAGATGGTGTTTCCAAATAATGCTTAAGTGAAATGCAGTGTTTAAGGTGTTGAGTAGGACAGTAATGGTGCATACCTTTAATCTCAGCATTCAGAGTTTGGTCTACAGAAGCTAGTTTTAGGATAGCCATGGAAACTCTGCCTTGAAGAACTGAACAAATGTTGTTTGAAAAGTCTTAACCATTTTAATATGAAAGAAATAAGAGAGTAAATCACATCAAATGAGTCAAGAGACAGAGTCCTTGTTTAAGCACATCCACCATAATACCATAATCGGAATGACGTAATAATAGCTTCACCCCCCATTGAAGCACCATATGCAAATTTGTAAGGGTTTCAATATAAGAAGAAATTTCAATGAGAAGATTCTAACAAGTATATCATTATATTGATTATAATTTTTATTAGCGAAGACTCAGTTATCTCAGATTATTCTAATGCATTCTGATTGATTAAAAAAAATGAGTTTTTGTGGAAGATAGATTCCTGTCAATAAAGCCATGAACTCAACTAATACATTCTTAGCTTTTCCTATGGTACTGAATGACTCATGTCAGAGGTGTGCCTGAAAGGGAGAAATGTGAGAAGACAGATAGCGAGGACCAAACAAACTAGTATCAAACACATCACATAAAGGTGTGTGCACATAAATGTGGGCAAAACCAACAGTGCTGAATAAATATGATGGCAATGGAGGAATGACAATGAGGCAGATGTAGTAGGCACTTACATCAATAAGAAGATGTATTAATAGATGGCAAGGGATATGCAACTTTGTGAGGGTTTCTATATAAAGAAGTGAAAAAATAAGAGAGGAAGAGAGAGGGGAAGAGGGAGAGGGAGAAGGAAAGAGAGAGTATCTGATTTTCAGTACAGATATTTTATTTGGTTTAATACTATGAATAATAGAAGAGAGTCAAGATGAAGTAATACAGGTAGTGAAAGACATTATATTTGAAGATGTCCATGAAAAATATGACTACAAATAGAGGCTTCTCTTCAACTTTCCAAGGAAAATTTCTGTATGTATTTAAAAGGACATAAAATATATGACAGGATATTAGTGAAATTGGAAAGATTTAAAACAGGCATTGGGATAAGATTTGTCTCCTCCTGTGTCTACATTAACAAACTTTTATGAGCCTTTTGTATATTATTTTGCATCTAAAATACTGCACATCAGCAATGGCCTTTGCAGTATGCAACATCAAGCAATTGTCTGCCCTGGCTCCCAGCAAAGCTGTGAAAATATCCTTTTGTCTTTGGCATCCACATGATGTTTCTTTTACTTCTTTTATATCTTCTAGAAACAGGAAGTCTCTTTCATCAAAATAAGTATATTCCTTCTCTGATGATATTATAGCTCATTTTTACTTGTAGCAACCTGCTATGTAGAGTTAATGATTTTTATCAAAATCACCAACACCCTCTTTGTCAGCCAATCCAGCCACTGATACTAATGTATTTTGCATAATGCAAAATACAGTGCATTCTTCTTACTAGTGTTCTTACTAGTGCTCCATGCTTGGCTCTCTGGTTTTCTCCAGTTCCTTGCTGATAATGCTCTGCCCTCACAATTATTCTACATTTCAATCAATCAATCATTGCAGCTGTCACCAGACCCCAGTTCTGAATAATGGACCTGACCTTCAAAGTGGTTACTGGATTCCTCAGAACCTGAAAACTTAATGTATCTGTGGCTAAGGTCACATGATAGAGGAACCTCCAGACCTGCTCTTCTGGCTATACTATGGATGTCAAGGAGAGCCCATTCTCCACCCAATTAAGCAATCTAAGAATTTTGTTATTCTTATTGTTCCTCCCCCTCTCTCTTATTATCTCTTCCCATCTATTAGCACATCTTATTGATAGAAGTACCTACTATATCTGCCTCATTGTCATTCTTCCATCATCATTACTTTTATTCAACACTGTTGGTTTTTCCCACACTGATGTACACACACTCATATGTGATGTGTTTGACACTAGTTTGTTTGGTCCTCACTATCTGTCTTCTCACATTTCTCCCTTTCAGGCACACCTCTGATATGAGTCATACAGTACCATAGGAAAAACTAAGAATGTATTAGTTGAGTTCATGGGCTTTAATGACAGGAATATATCTTCCACGAAAACTCTTTTTTTTTTAAATCAATCAGAACACATTAGATAGTATAATCTGAGATAACTGAGTCTTCACTAGTAAAATTATAATCAATACAATGATATACTGATTAGAATCTCCTCATTGAAATTTCTTCAAATGCAATCATAAAGACCATGAGGCCTTTTTAGTACTGGAAGGATTCTTTTTATTTAAATCACTGTAGAAAACTAACACATGAGCTTAGTTTCCTTGTGGCAACCAGTTAATCCATCTACTGTCTTTAGCTGCAGAAGGATCAATCTGTCTACAGGTGCTTATTGATCCTTATTGTGTGTACAGTGTGATTCTAACTGCTAAGAATAACAACAGAGTACCATATCTGTGTATCTTATGCTTCTTGATTTAGTGTCCCACTATTTCAGCTCATCTGTCCTGATTTCAGCATCCTGTCTTTTTTTTATGTCAGCAGTGGCATTCATGATACAAAGACCAAATGGATAATTTCTGTTACTTGTTTTTATATAATTCTCTATTGGGTTATCCCCTATCCTTGACTTGCTATATAATTTTTTCTAGGTGAAATAATTTGTTAAAAATTAAAGTGATAATCCAACATAATTTTTTGAAGTGGCAGTACGATTTTAAATAATTCTGATGCCAGTGACTTTATGCTGTTGTTTGAGGACAAATTTGAAATATACTGTTTCCAGAAATTGCATTTTTATCTTCCTGGGCTTTTATCTTATTAATTATTGAACTATTATGGTCTCTTTAATCACTTTAACCTTTTGTTTCTTCTGAAAGTTATATGATTACATCATTACTAATTATTAATCTGTAAATTCACTCCTTGCCTAATGATTTTCTTTTGTCTCTGGCACCACATTTATGACTTAGATTTGTTTTCTTTCAAATCTTATTTGGATTTTCCTATTTCATTGTAAAACAGCTTTACTTGAATGATACTTTTAATGACTTATGATGAATCCATTTTAATTTACTCTTAGAACTAAGCACATTATAGCCACGGGGGTACAATGCTATTTTTACTTATGAGCTGAGATTTTATATTTACTAGAAACTAAGAAGTGCAAACTTCTATAACTAGGAGTGAGATCCACATGAAAATATTTAATTCAAATCTTGGATCAGTTCCACACCACACACCACAAAACATAAACGAAATGCACATTTGCTGTAAGATATGAAAAATGAAAGTACACCAGATTAAGGAAATCTCTTATTTGTGAACTGAAAACATCTTTCACTTCTGTTCTAACAGATAACACACTACTTGCATTCTCTAATAATCCACCTGTAATTCCCCATGACTATTTCACTTTGGATTAAAGCAGTGAACATTTCTAGAAATATTTTTGAAACAGTAGAATTATTTGCTGAAGAGCTGATGCTATTTAGACTGGGAACTCTTATTAAATATGCCAGTAACCCATTTGAGAAAAAAGTCAATGGACTGTAGTTGGAATTAGTAGCCTCTGAAAACTGCTGACAGTAAAATTTATCAGTTTCAAACTAAAGTACTGTCTTTTGTTCTTGTACATTCTGTTTTGATGGTAAGGTAAGAGGGCAACTTACATGGTTATTTGTGAAAACACTATGGAAAAGTCTCTGTGTATACATCCAGAATTTTGCGACACAAAATCTGGAAAATGTAATAATGCTGAGAACAGAGAACACAACCAGAATGACTGGAACATTCTTCCGGGACCTTTCTGAAATGTCACTTTTCACAACCAGAACCTGTGACAGCTATATTCTTAGAAACATTCCCAACAGTCTTGTGAAACAAAAAATTCAGGCTAAATAATTCAGAGAAGTATCCCAAGGACCTGCCTTTAAAGATGGGAGAAAGGCCATTCCCATTTCCCTTGTAAAGTTGGCGAGACATGTTTGTGCATGTGTATAGTCACACGTGTAAACTGCAGTGAGTACTTTATTTAGTTTATTTCCTCACTACTCTTGTTTGCCTATCACCTTTCTCTGCATTCCATGTTCCACCGGTCAGTCGTTACAAATGCTGGGACACATTGCAGGTTTGACTGCTCTCACCCATGCGACGGCATAACAAAGTAGACAGTATAAATCAGTGCAGCTATGCCAAGCTGGAGACGTTTTAAACATTTATTTACTCAGCCGATTCTTGTTACATTTGATTTGTGTTTTTGTTGCTTCTGTCTTTTTGGGAAATATATGCAGGTATTCACAGAATATAAGTGCTTATTTAGCATCTGATTGTTTTTTTTTTCTTACACATTCCTGAACATTTAGTATAATCCCTTTAATGAATAAACATTGCTTACCAATGTGTCAATCAAAGAATCTTTGAATAGATGAAGATGCTGATTTAATCATCAATCATCATCCTTGACATGAAGTTTTGTAATAGTTTGGTGTCCAGCAAAATTAAAAAAAACAGAAATTAAGAAGTGAGGTCTGAAACATGGGATCAAGAATCTTAACATAATTATTCATGAAGACACATGGAAAGACTAATGATTGTCAAAATATCCATGACTGGAGTCTGAATAGGAATTGTATTCTTCTGCCAAACACCATAGCAACCAATGTCCTCATTTCTAATAGGGCATTTGAGTTGCTAGTATAGCATTCAAAACATGGTCAATGGTCTGTGAAAATCACTTAGTTAAGTCAGTCACCTTAAATAGTATTCATATTGTGAACAGCAACCAGATGGATAAATCTTTTGAATTTCAGGAGTTATGGGGGTTGAGACACTATGATGGGGCACTGCTATGTAGGTCAGGGGATAACTTTGTGGAGTTGATTCTCTCTTACAGCTTTGAGTGAGTTTTGGGAATCAAGCACAGGCTGGCAGGCTTGCACAGCAAGCACCTGGGCCTGTAGGGACACCTTGCTAGACCAGCTGGATATATTTCTTATTGAGAAATTGTGGGGCTTCTTGAGTATAGAATAAAATATCACACAGCAAGACAGCTGCTTCTCATATTAAATATCCACCTTATTTTGTTGCATAGGTAGGTAGCATTCTTTGCTGTGTATTGATTATTTTACATATTGATTATTAAACTATTAGTATCTCACTTTATTGAAGCATAGTCAAACCTAAATTTTAGACTTAATTTAGAATAGTATACAAGATGAAGCTCCTTTGGGGGAGGGATAATAATAGTTTGCATCTTAAACTTTTAATTCATAAATGGGCTTTTTGAAATATAGCACATTTAACTTATATATGTACACATATAATTTAAACTATGCATATCAATGTAAAAGTGTTAGAAAGCAATTACCCTTGTATATCTGTGTGTGTGTGTGTGTTGCAAATGTGTGCACAAACTCAAATCTGAGTGCAGGCATGTGTGTGTCTCCCAGCACCAGTGTAATGGCCAAAGGACAGTTTTGGGGGTTTTCTCCCTGATAGAGGCAAGATCTCTTATCTGGCATATAAAAGGCTCACTGGTTCATGAGTTTGGGGGCATTCTTTTGCATCTGTTTCCTGCCTAGCAACAGGAGACCTGGGATAGTAAACATGCACTACTGTAACTTTTACTGAGGGGATCCTGAGTCAGGTCCTTTTTGTATACATTGTTGTGGTTTGACTAGGTTTGGTTCCCATAGAGTCATGTATTAGAAATCTTGGCACTACTTGCACACCACTATTAGGAGGTATGCCAATGTAGGGGCGGAGCTTTGGGGTCTTAAATGCTCAATGTATACCCATGGTGAAATCTGGTCTCTTCCTTGGTGCCTGCAGATCAAGACATAGAACTCTCAGTTTCTCCTCTAGCACCCTGTCTGCTTACATGCTGCCATGCTTCCCACTATGACAAAAATAGACTGAACCTCTGAAACTGTAATGCAGCCCCAATTAAATGTTTTCCTTTATAAGAATTTCCTTGGTCATTGTGTGTCTTTACAGCAATAAGACCCAAACTAAGACACACATCAATTACTGTACTGACTGTCTTAGTCAGGGTTTCTATTCCTGCATAAACATCATGACCAAGAAACAAGTTGGGGAGGAAAGGGTTTATTCCACTTCCACACAGCTGTTCATCACCAAAGGAAGTCAGAACTGGAACTCAAGCAGCTCAGGAAGCAGGAGCTGATGCAGAGGCCATGGAGGGATGTTTCTTACTGGCTTGTTTCCCCTGGCTTGCTCAGTCTGCTCTCTACTCAAGAATACCAGCCCAGAGATGGTACCACACACAAGGGGCCCTCCCCACTTGATCACTAATTGAGAAAATGCCCCACAGCTGAATGTCATGGAGGCCCTTCCCCAACTTAAGCTCCTTTCTCTCTGATAACTCCAGCCTGTGTCAAGTTGACATACAAAACCAGCCAGTACAATTAACCCCTTGTCAACTTGCCACACAAACACATCACTATTAAGCCTCAACCATTACTCTCTTATTCATCCCCAAGATCTAAATAACTTTAAAAACCCCACAGTCTTTTCATAGTAAAAGTTCAATCCCTTTAAAATGTCCAATATCTTTTAAAATTCAAAGTCTTTTAAAAATTCAAAGTTTCTTAACTGTGGGCTCCACTAAAATACTTTCTTCCTTCAAGAAAGGAAAAATATCATGGCACAGTCACAATCAAAATTAAAACTCAAACTCCAATGGTTCAGTGTCTGGGATCCAACTCACAATCTTCCAGGATCCGACTCACGATCTTCCGGGCTCCTCCAAGGGCTTGGGTCACTTTTCCAGCTCTGCCCTTTGTAGCATACACTTTGTCTTCTAGGCTCCAGCTGCCTGTATTCCACTGTTGCTACTGTTCTTGGTGGTCATCACATGGCACTGGCATCTCCAAAATACTGCTGTTTTCCACTGTAATTAGGCTTTACTAATAGCCTCTCATAGGCTCTCTTCATGGTGCCAAGCCTCAACTCCTATGCTTGACCCCTTCAGTTCTGGGCCATCAATTGCAATTGAGGCTCCACCTTCACCAAACCTTCCATGACCTCTCACAGTACTGAGCATCAGCTGCTCTTCATGACCCCTTCATGCCTTCAAAACCAGTACCACCTGGGTGACTCTTACGCATTACCAAGTCCAGCCACAGCACAAAATACAGCTGTGGCTATCTCTGGAACACAGCCTCTGTGCTCTCAGAAAACTCTTCCTAGAAGATTTCACCTCAGTGTTGCTGGTCTCTTCTTAATCACTGCTAATTTCTTAGCTCCAGCTAACCAGCATCAATAGTCGCAGTAATGCAAAAGGTTTTGCTTTAGTAGTTCTGGTATCTTGTTAATCACAGCTGATTCTTCAGCCCCAGCTAACCAAAACCACAGAATCTTCACAATCAAAACAGCAACAGCCCTGATGAGTCTTAAATTTTCCCTCTGAAATTTCATAAGCCAGGCCTCAATTTTCTGCACTGTTCTCAACATTATCTTCCAAGCTCCTACAGAATATTCCACAGAGCTATTAACACCCAATGGCTCTTCTAGCCCAAAGTTCCAAAGTCCTTCCACAGTCCTCCCCAAAACATGGTCAGGTTGTCACAGGAATACCCCACTATGCTGGTACCAATTTGTCTTAGTCAGGGTTTCTATTCCTGCACAAACACCATGACCAAGAAGCAAGTTGGGGAGGAAAGGGTTTATTCTGCTTACACTTCCACGCAGCTGTTCATCATTAAAGGAAGTCAGGACTGGAACTCAAGCAGGTCAGGAAGCAGGAGCTGATGCCATGGAGAGATGTTTCTTACTGGCTTGCTCAGCCTGCTCTCTTATAGAACAAAAGTATACCAGCCCTGACAGCACCTGCGCCACTATGGTACCGAGGTACCGAGTGTTGGGTGTAAGCCTGGGGGATTGACAGAAAACACAGACATGGGTCATTCTGTAAGGAGAATGCCAAAGCTTTACTGAGGAACCAGCAATTTATACTTGAGGCTGGGTGAAAAACAACAGGAAAAAACAATCATAGCCATAGGTCAGGCACCTGGGAAGTCCCTTACCACACCTGGTAGGAAAACAGGAATCAAGGTAAGCAGCAGGATATTTTGCTCTCAGGAAACCTGTTCAAACAGCTCAACTGGGGGTGGGGGTGGGGCATTGAGCTAAGCTCACCATGCCCAACACAGCCTAGAGATGGAAGCAGCCACTTGATCACTTATTGAGAAAATGCCTTACAGTTGTATCTCATGCAGGCACTTCCCCAACTGAAGCTCCTTCTCTGTGATAACTCCAGCCTTTGTCAAGCTGACACACAAAACCAGCTAGTACACTGACTAAACCATTTTCTCTGCTAATAAAACAGATATTTTAACGGTTAGTCTGTCTTTTAAATCTCAGCATGCGTCCAAATCAATTGCAATACCTATTTATCAAGTCAACTATTATTTATTAAATAAATATTATTCATTAACTAATGTGCAGATCTTCTGCTTTTATCTCACATCACTCCTTAAACTCTTAGGAGATGAAAGATAAAATTATTATAGTAAAAAGAGGTAAAACATACAAAAATAACATATTGTAACTTGGTATGTTGCAATAAATATTCTAATCTCTACATTCTGCGAACTTGAGATCCCCAGGTTTTAAAAGCCATTATTTCGAACACAGAATTTCATGGTTAGATTAGGTTTGGGAAACATTGGTTTAAACCTTGAAAGTTTCTTATTTCAATAATTCTTTGTAATTCCCCAAAACTAATCATTTCTTTGAATTATAACAAAAGAATAGATAATACAAAATAAGATTTCAAGTTTATTTAAGCAAATAATAATTTCAAAAGTCAGTTCTTTAGAGTTTTTTGATTGGGACATATTTTGAGAAGTGGTAAAATTAATGATCTCATTAGAAGATGATAAAGTACACCTGATGCATAGTGATAGTTTTCATGAATGATTAAATTCTACTTTTCTTACTTAATTTAGAATGTGTAGTGTTTACTGTTTTCAAGGGATAAGATGTATGAAAAAAACTCAGTTCTACTTCCCTAGATACATTACCAGACAGACGTTCCAAACTCATTGTGTTTCCTTGGACATTATAAAAAAAAATCTTTGATTTTAATTTTGTGCTACCATTTACATATCATTTATATATTTTTAAAATGATATTCAGTGGATGATAACCAGATATTGGGTCTAATACATTTCTTAAGTCATTCTGTGTTGTATTATAGCCTCAGATATTAAGTCATAACCTACCAATTTTGCATTTTAGTTCAATTCCTTGCTTAGATTTCAGGAATAAGAAATATCTCAGGTCACTTAGCTGGTGTGTGAATTCCAGGTTCCCAGGAATCCTTTCTGTGATCTCTTGGTCTCAAACTTTAAATCCTTTCTTCCTGTCTACAGCTTAAAACACACACCTGAGCTAACGTCAAAGAAGATGGTAGTTTTAGGGCTTGTGATACAGTCTTAAGCACAGACTATTTTTATAATATTGCTTGTGTGCCATGAATGGGAGAGCAAGTACAGGGTGGTTTATAATCTTTGTTACTCAGAAGAGAAGGGGAGAGGGAATGGAAGAAGCTACTCTGTGAGGGGGGGATGGAGAGGGGAGCTGCATTTGGGATGTTGATAATTTTAAAACCTTGGTGTGGGGGGCAGAACTAGCAAGAGCAGTTTGACTTACCAGACCCTGGAGTTCCATAATCAACTTCCATTTTTTTTCTATCTTCCTATGTTGCACATCACAATGACTTTTCAGTCCAATGCTGCCTTATTCTTCCAATTATGCTCCCATGTGAGGAGGTGGTGTCTTAGGTGCCATTTTTGTATCTGGTATCCAAACTTATCTAGATCTAAAGATAAGGATCTATTGCAGCAGATATTTTTTCCCAGAATTTTTTTCTGACAACCCCCCCTTCTCTCTAGAGAATGAAATGCACATAGTAGGACTGGTAAGAACAGATGTGGAGTACATGTTTTATCCTCTGTGGAAGATAGAGCCCTTCTGTTTGGGCAAAGACCAAGATACCTATTGCTTCATTGACACAAAGTCACCCTCTAAGGTACACCTTGCTGTCTGCCATCTGGTAGACCTAAAGAACCCATTATCCAGACGTATCATGATGTATTTTCATGGAAACATCTCATCATAGATGAGAGGACTCAACACTGAAATGCAGGATGTGTCAGCAATACACTATTTCTGTGTCTCTCTCCACTACCACAGCAATGGCGACATGTACTTCATTAGACTTATTGTCACTATAAGTTGACCATCATTCCTATAATAAAAAAATGTACAGAAATGTAACCAAATAAGAAATAAGCTAAATTTCTCTCCAATATTGTCCACTAAGTGTAAACTCATGTTTAATTAATCCTTGGCTTAGATTAACATTAGTATAGAATGAAGTTTCATATTACACCCTTTGGTCATGTGAACTAATGTTATCTGTCCTCTCCTTTTACTAGATCAGAGTTTTACTGACTACTTACACAAGTCATAAACTTGTTTCTACATGTCATAAAACAAAAGATAACAAAATTGCTAACCCCAGGTTGGTTCCAGGCTTGCTCAAGACTCAGATTGCTCTACTGGAGCTGAGGAACAGGGCATGCTTGGTCACCTCAAATCTAATTGATTAATAACTCATGTTCAGAGTATCAACAAAGGTAGAGGAAGCTTAAGCAGAGATGAGGGAGAAGGAATTAAGAGAGGGTTTGTCATTTTGTTGAGAGATTTAAGTCCTGTGTGACTCACTGAACAAAGCACAGGGAGGGAGAAGCTAATTAAATAGGAAGGGAAATGATTCAGTTTGGTGTTGCAGGAAAAAAAGGATTAAAGAATGAAGGTGGGAAATCAGGAGACATTGTAAATTGAATTCAGATATTGTTTCAGTATGTTTTGGTATTATTCCCTGAAGTTATGGATGTCACATTTGCAGAAATATCAAATTAATCAAAAGAATTTTCCTTTACTATCTCCATAATTCGGCAAATTTACTTCACACACATATAACTGTGTATCTCTCTCTCTATCTTCCTCTATCTCTATGTCTCTATCTCTCTCTTTATCCCTCTAGCTCCCTTTATCTCTCCCTGTCTTTCTATTTCTATCTCTATCTCTACCTCTACCTCTCTGTGTGTCTATTTACCTCTCTATCTCTACCTCTCTATTTATCTACTTATCTATCTCTACCTCTAAGTCTCTATCTCTATCATCTCTGTGTCTATCTCTATCTCTTTATACCTATATCTATCGATTTATATTTGTATATGAATATATGTGCATACATGTTTTATTAGCAAGAACAGCCATATTACACATGAGAAAGCAAAATAATCAAAACTAAAGTCAAAGATCTTATCTCACACTCATTAAAGTCACCACTTCCTATGTCTAGAGATACTCACCATATAATTCTGGGACAGAAAATAATCTATTGATCAAAGATCTTTTTTAAGTTTAAATAATTTATTATTATTATTGTTATTATTATTTATATGTAAGTACATTGTAGCTGTCTTCAGATTCTCCAGAGATCTTGTTATGGATAGTTGTGAGCCACCATGTGGTTGCTGGGATTTGAATTCAGGAACTTCAGAAGAGCAATTGGTGCTCTTAACCACTAAGCCATCTCACCAGTCCTTAATCAGTGATCTTAAATGAACTACATAAAATGTAATTGTCTTAGTCAGGGTTTCTATTCCTGAACAAACATCATGACCAAGAAGCAAGTTGGGGAGGAAAGGGTTTATTCGGCTTACACTTCTGTGTTGCAGTTCATCACCAAAGGAAATCATGACTGGAACTCAAACAGGTCAGGAAGCAGGAGCTGATGCAGAGGCCATGGAGGGATGTTCCTTACTGGTTTGCTTCCCCTGGCTTGTTCAGCTTGCTTTCTTATAGAACCCAAGACTACCAGCCCAGGGATGGCACCACCCACAGTGGGCCCTCCCATTCTTGATCACTAATTGAGAAAATGCCTTAGAGCTGGATCTCATGGAGACTTTCTCTGTGATAACCCCAGCTTGTGCCAAGTTGACATACAAAACCAGCCAGTACAATAATTAACAGGTACTTGCCTAAAATATCAATGAAATTTCTCTGAAAACTCAGTCTAAAGAATGATTTAGTTTGCCCACACTATCCAATGAATACATGTGATTTACTCTCTATTTCAGATGAAAATTACCTTTAATGAAATGAGTGATGTCACTTAGGTGTTGAGAAAGACATGACTTAGAACTCTTAAAACCTAAAAATCAAATTGTGAAAATCCTCATTAAAAAAATCAAGTGCCTGGAGTGTCATCCAGTTAAACAGACTAAAATAAGCACAAAGCCTCACTAAAAATAGATGGATTCATTGCATGATTAAAAAGAATAGTCAGTTTATCAAGAAGTCGTAATATGTGTGGATACCCTATTGACAGAGTATCAGAATGAATGCAATGCAAATGGGTAGAAATGGATCTACACCACACTCTGGTTTTCTAGAACTATCTTTTCAATGGTTGACACAGCGAATACATCCAAAGTTAGTGGAAATACAGAAAACTTGGAAAATAATATATAAGCAAACTTGGTCTGTTTGAATTCTTATCTTTTCTCTTATGCCACAAGAGACTGGACAGGTCCCAAATATACAGTCATCTCCAGATCATGTGCAGACATACACCAACACGCATCCCATACTAAGTCATAAAGCACTGTGGTGAATTATCAATTGATCTTGTTCAGGGATCATGTGGATACCTCCAGCTGTAGACATTTTATAGCTATCATGTAAGAATGGGGACCACACTCTCACAGAAAGAACACACAGATCCTTCCACCTCTGCTTCTGGGCTCTCAACTTCAGCTTTTCTCTAATGAATTCTGCATCTCATGCACTTTCTTTACAATTTGTGAGTGTTTTACTTTTTATTGCAAGATGCAGTCTCAATTTTAGTTCATTTTCCCAAGTGTCTTCACCACCCTGCCTATATTAAATTTTATAAGCACACTCGTGCTGTGCATCATTCCTTAAATACTTCCTTACCTCTTTATCTTATGTCCTCAGCCAGATTAATATCTCTGTATGAGATGATGCTGTGCTTTATGCTTCTTCAGAATGATTGCCCAATGAATTACTCAACTATGGCTTAGGAAAAGAGCACTGTGATGGAAAGCTGAATGCTACCCTTTGTGGTTTTGAGGCTTCAATTCACTTGTGCAGACATATTTTCGAGGCAGTTCACCTACATATTTATAAAGACATTTAAGCCAGTAAAAGGTAACCATAAACTTTAGATGACTATAGTGTGAGTAGAGAGCTAACCTTATGATTGTTTCTAAAGAGCATATAACAAATCAATAAATAAAGATCGGGATGGGCACATCATTACAGTGTTTTGAGATCTTGTGTCTTCCATAAAAGAATTTCATGAATTGTCAGTTAACATGACTTTTCAGACTATGTTTTCATATCTGTTTATAACTAGAACTTTAGAAGTATTTCCAATGTCCCAAGTGGTTGATGTAGCCAGAAGTTAGTGGGGACAAAGAACTCTCTTCAGATTCTAAATAGGAATTGAATACTTATTAAAATAAAAATGTACTTGTCCCTCCAGAGCTTACAAGTTAACTTGTAACATAGTACACAAAATAGGAGGCATTGTTTACTTTAAAACAAAAATTTAGCCAAGAGTCCAAATAATCCTTTTTTTTCTTCTAGAGAACATTTGTTAAGAGAGTTGATTGAGAATACTATGTTAATATTTTGATTTTTTTCTTGTACATCGAGAGGAGATATTTCACTACTTTAGTCTCCCATCTCTTCCATCGAGGCATTTTTGAGTGGGCATTTACTCCTGGTGACATTAAATGGTACAGAAGTCTGATTATCTACTTTGACCTGAGCCCTGTTAGGATTACAATCTCTGTTTCTTTGAACATTCCAAGTGAAAAGCAGGGTAACACAGATTTCTGAGAGGGGCACAATATCTGTTAATTCATTTTTCCTGATACATCACTTGACATTATCTATAGTCATTGTGACAAACAGGATGCCACTATTCAATACTTCTTAATAAGCAAGAATCCCAGAAGTAATCCTTTTCCGTTTTCTCTGAGACAGAGGCCTTGCTAATTACTGAATTTTGGTAGTGGTTTGCTGCTTTTTTCCATATCATGTTAATTTTCTTCCCACCTGTGACATTTTTCTGTTTTGCCAATTCCTTAAAGGAGATATTGTCTGACATTTGAAAGGTTATGCATCCAGTCGAATATTTATTGATTTCACTGTGAAATGGGCTGCCTTAATGGGGCATAGGACTATTTATTTCATCCATCAGTCAAAACAGCTATCTGATTGATGGGATTTGGGCATTCTATTGACATAGCATTTGTAAGTTAATTTCCACTTTTATCAGTCTCACAAAGTAAACAGAATAGTTGTGTTTTTAGGCTGACTCTACTTCTGTGTTAGACCTTTCTTCATGTTTTTCAAGTTGTTGACATTTTCATTATTCTTTATTTCATTCCACTTCATTCCCACGCATTGAAGTAAGTTTGTCCAGACACATTTATTTCTACTGTTAAAGTTTTCATTTTCAGCAAGTCCCACTTGCACTGGTCAGGTGCAAATGACTTTGTTATAAGACTCAGTGTTCTGCTCTAGAAAACCATAACTGTAACCGTATGTAGATTAGAAGAACTGATATAAGAATTCTGGTCAAGATTTCCCTCTCATTAGAACCAACAGTGCAAGAAAGCTAATAGACCATATTGTTCAAATAGTCCACATATTCAGCACATTTGTACATTGAAAACTTTTCAAGCTACATACCTGTGTCTATCTAAAATGGACGTTGTATCTCAAGTGTAGCAGGCCAAAGTTCATCTTGATGGCAGAAATGAAACTGGAAACACTCCTGGTCTGTACTATTTCCACCTGTGTTCAGAAGTGTGCTGCCCCATGAAAGGATGTGAGATTCGTCAAAGTACAATTTTTGAGTGATTATCAATTCATTATTGACAGGTGATGCATGTATGTAGGGAATATTGTCCTCATTTTACAAACTGTCTTATATAAATACTTAGATGGAAACCCATTTCAATCTCTGTATAAAAATGTAGAGTTTATGCCCTGACTCCCGACAATAGGCAAAGAGACACCCTTGGTCTTGTTCTACTATTAGTCAGGGTCAGAGCAGATAACAGTTCTTTGTTCATCTTACCTTGATACCTGGCATGGTGGCCAATGCAATCTAATGCTTAGGAATCATAAAAAATAAATCCAGGTAGTGCAGCATGGAAGGAGGAAGACAGAAAGAGACCTGCAGACTGCTATGCCACCTACAATCTGGCCCTCCAGCATGCCACCGAGCATGGATAGAAGATGTCATCCAGGAACCTGCAAGTTGTGTGGCCAGCCCGCAGGGAGCCACCATAGTATGTGAGTATGTGGTGCTGATATGAGAAAGAATTGGAGAAGCTTGGGCACTATGAAGAGATCTGGAACTGGAGACTTAAGGGTGGAGGGGATTAGCCTGTTCTTAGTGGCCAGCCCTGCCACCTGGGGCCACAGTGAGATCCCAGCCTGAGCTTCTGCTGAAGGTCGTATCTGCATCAGTAGCTTAGCATAGGCAAGGATCTGGTCTACAGAACATGGGGATTCCCTGGTCAGTCCAGCTGTGGGAATCCATGGATATCCATGGCGTATGCAAACTGTCCCTGACCCTCACTGGCTGTGGCACTCTAGAGAGCTGGCCCTATGTCTCACTGGAGGCAACACTTTGAAGAACAGGCCCTGGTGGCAGGTGAGAGGACCTGAGGGCATGAATATGGGAGAGGTGATATTGTTATTCCTCTGCTGTGAGATGGCATAGGCTCAGAGGTGATTTCCACTCCCACTACCCATCCACTCTGTCTCTCCCGCAGTCAGAGGAATACTGCTCAAAGGATCAAAAGCACGGAATAGTGAGCCCTCACCACCTGCAGCTCTCAGGAGAGCAGAGCTGAGTCAGGCCTGAGAGTGAGAGGATGGGAGAGAGTGGGAGAGCTGGCCCGGCCACTTGACTGCCTTGAGGTGTCATGGGTACACAGGGTTGGGAGGGTGATGCCTTCCCCACCTCTTCCCTCAAACTGTCCCTGACCCTCACTGGCTGTGGCACTCTAGAGAGCTGGCCCTATGTCTCACTGGAGGCAACACTTTGAAGAACAGGCCCTGGTGGCAGGTGAGAGGACCTGAGGGCATGAATATGGGAGAGGTGATATTGTTATTCCTCTGCTGTGAGATGGCATAGGCTCAGAGGTGATTTCCACTCCCACTACCCATCCACTCTGTCTCTCCCGCAGTCAGAGGAATACTGCTCAAAGGATCAAAAGCACGGAATAGTGAGCCCTCACCACCTGCAGCTCTCAGGAGAGCAGAGCTGAGTCAGGCCTGAGAGTGAGAGGATGGGAGAGAGTGGGAGAGCTGGCCCGGCCACTTGACTGCCTTGAGGTGTCATGGGTACACAGGGTTGGGAGGGTGATGCCTTCCCCACCTCTTCCCTCATCATCTGCAGCTATCAGGAGAACTGTCCCTGCCCCTTGTGGGCTACTACAGCACCCAGGAGAGCTGGAGCTCTCTGTTCCTATCCTTAGTAGCACCATAGAACTGGTTCTATGGTCAGGAAAGCAAGAAAGTTACCCTTAACCCCGTCACTGGCTGTAGCACTTTGGAGAGTGGTCCTTGCACTTTGACTAGGCATCAGAATGTTGGCTTTTGAGGTATGGTTGAAGGCTGGCTGGCCTGAGGGCCTGAGAGAAGGAGAGATGACTCTACCACCTGTCGAGGGTGACATTGGATGGCCTAGCAGGAGCAGTGCTGGAGAGCTTGCCCTGGTGGTGTGGCTCAGGGGGAGCCAGGGGACTGATCAGCCCAGCTACCACGCCAGCCTGGACCCAGAGCTCTGAATTGGCCCATGCTAACATCTGTGTAATCTGTGAGCAAAGTTGAGACTCAGGAAAGGGCCAGTCCTGCTGATTCCAAAGCAGCAAGATCTACACAACACAGGGAAACAACGGGATAACCTGGAGAAGTCCTGGTGTGGTGTGTGTGGGGGTGTTTGTGTGTGTGTGTGTGTGTGTGTGTGTTATTTAGGGAAAAGGGAGGTTACAAAGGCAAAGGGCAGATATGCAGAAATTGGGAGATGAGCAGGACCAGGTTGCATAATGTGAAACTCACAAAAAATTTAATACCAAGTTTTTAAGTATAGAAGAAGTACATGTCCCATCTCAGTTTCTATAGGTGCCTGTATTCATGGGAAGGTTACACAGTGATTCGGGTTTAATTGGATTTGAGTTTTCCATGGCTTACAATGAAACCAGAGAGCAACAAGCCACTCTAAGGTATGTGTCACAAAGTGATTATAAAGCTGAGCTGTGATGAGCCAGCTAGTGAAAAAGTAAAGGCAGTGAGTCTCCTGAGTACAGGGTGGGACTCACTGGTTATTCCTGCAGAGCTGCATAAGTTTTCAGAGTCAGAGCAGGGAGAGCAGCGTGAGAATAGAAGTGGACAGGCGTAGAGAAATGTTTAAAATTTGCAATATGGAAAGTGTGCCATGAACAATCATGGTAATTATGCTATTATTAGGAGAAAGTTTCTTTGCCATATACTAAGGTGTGTGTGTGTGTGTGTGTGTTAGTGTGTGAATATTAACTAAAAAAAGCAGTCAGGAATTTGAGAGATTGAGGGGAACTGAGAAATTGGAGGGGAAAAGAAACACAGATGACGTAAACACAAGATTCACATTGGAAATTATTAAACAATTAAAATATTACATTAAGAAAAATATTAATTTGCTGCCACAGATGAGAGACTTAAAAGAGAAAAGGCTAGAATCATTGAAACTAATTGATGTGACAGTGTAATCCTACATGTGACAGATTACTTAGACACACCTGAGGGTGGAAGCGAAGCCAGAGGTAGAAACAGATTTTGTTGTTTTAGATTAAAGACGTCATAATCAACCACTATTGACTGATGGAGCTAAAGATAATGAAGAACAGGGATCAGGGAAGTAGCCACTTCTGTCTTGTGAATGGCTACATCATAGGGCAGGTTAGAGAATATAGTCATAAAGAAAGTAAGAAACAGTAAGGACACCAACGACTGTGGCTATACGTAGTCTAAGGTAAGGATGCATTTGAGATCTTAAAATCATTGATATAAACTAAATGCCCAGAGTTAGAAAGTAGAGGAAAAGAGCAGGGGAAGAAAATTCTTGCTGACTACAGTATTAAGGAGAAGTGGAAGGAAAGAACATAACTGGATGCGATCAAGAAATAATATTGATAAAGATATGTAAAATATAACCAAGAGTAATTTTAAAGGTGAATTACTCTCTGTGCTACCTAGCAATGGGTAATGTTAAAAACAGACTGAAAACTCTTCTTTGGACTTGGCAATCTTCCCATCAGTAGATTTTGGCCGAATAACGTGGCATGCAGAAGCCAATTTGTAGTAGATACATACATGAATGAGATGATTACGAACAGCTGGCATTTAGAGTAACTTTGTTAAGAGAAGACAAACTGTGATTAAAAACAATTCTAGAATTATTTATTATGGTGAAATAAAATTGGCTTTGTTCATATGTTATCAATGAACATGACAGGAGACGTTTACATCCCAGTGCTATGGAATGTCATGACTGGTGAACGAGGCCTGTCTAAAGATGTAGCTTGGTGGTATTTGCAAGGACATTACACACCAAGACATAGGAATCCCTTTGTCTGAGCCAAGTGAACAGGAAGGGGGAGGAGATCAGGATGGAGAGCTGAGTGAAGATGGAAGGAAACCGTGACTGACAGTCAGAGGCTTCCAGATGTGGGCACAACAGAGGAAGCAAGACCCAGTGTACAGGGCAACTGCAGCTTTTCTTTCTTGTAAAGTCTGAGGTTGGGTGACCTCATTGTGCTTGAGACTGACATCAGTATCTAAATAAATAAGAACTTAATCTTTTTCTCTGCAGTAACCTTCGTATCCTTCTAGTCAGTGCAGTTAGAAAGTGGAACTAATTGTAAATTCAAAATAAGTTAGTGTTTGGCACAAATATTCTTTACTATAAATGATAGACATGAATAAGAGAGCCAAGCACTGAGGATATGTCATCAGACAATCAGACACTGTAATTCTTGGATGGAAAGTTTAAGTACCTGCCACAGTTAACTATGTGAAGCTGAGACAGTGTCCAGAAGGTAGACAATTATCCGAGTAAGGAACATCAAAGGAAAGGTCAAAGGTAAAGGTCCTGTGTGACAACACTGTTCTTCTCATGATGACTAAACTATAACTATAACTAAAAGCTAAAAAAGTGTATAAATACACATCAGACACATATAGATATATATATTTATCATGTATTATGTATATATACACATCTATATATACATCATATATACCTATATATACACATCATCTATACATATATACATAATATGCATTCATATCATATCTATACATCACATATACATACATCATATATATATATATATATATATATATATATATATGCAACTATATATACAACCACACACATCAAACATACACATATGTGAGAAATGCTTTACAGAACTATGATAGGAGAGGCAACAGCTGAGATAAAATATCTTGAACCTCACTAACCTCTCAGGATGTGGATTTACCTGTCTAAAGATTTTTTTTTACAATAGCAAAATGAATTGAAAGAAGGCAGACTGTAGGGCAAACAGGAGAAAGAACAGCTTCCTCCAAAACAGCGCGACTGAGGCTATATCTAGTTACCCATAAAGCAAGAGGGAAGAAGCACAGCAGGATATTATGGTGTTCTCTATGGCCAAGTGAGATCCTTATTAAGATTAAAGGCAGTGAGATCTCCTAATACTACTCCAGTTCTTAACCACTGCAATGAAGGTTATCCAGAGGAAGATCCACAATGGGAGGCAGCATAGACTCTATGAAATGGGAGCACAAGAAAAAGAGAAGTAATGGCTGGAGATTTGGCCTTTGGGGTGGTGAGTGAGGATGAGAGAGTGTGTGGTGTCAGGAAGAGGTTAGCTGGTCTGGAAGTTCACAATATTCCTGTAGATCTCCATTGCTTCCACCTGGTCTGCACTGATTCCATACACAGAGTAAGCCAGGACTAGGGTTAGGTCCAAAACAAGAATCTGGGTTAGATCTCCACTAGAACCCCATGTGTTTCTCAAACATCCCATCTTTCCATTGTTTGGAGGATTCATGGATTCAGAGCCAGGCTGCAATAAGTTGAGGAGTCTTTAAAATTGCAAAATGTTAGGCTTGAAATCTTTTTGACTGAATACTACAGAGCAGGCCCCAGAACTGGAAAAACATCTCTCCTCACTCAGTGCTCACATCAATCTCTTTTGAAAGAATCTGTATATTTGTTTATTAAGATTTATATTTGTTGGTTGTATCAGATTCTTTAGGACGATAATTAACAAAAGTAGATTGTAGACATTTTAATGATAAACATAAGCTGAGCTTATGCTTTGTAACTTTCAAATTTAAAATATCAAAAGTTTATGTAAATGAAAAGTTATTATTTCTCAATTGCTATTATTATGCATGAGGAGACTTTATATCAACAATACTTCAGTAAAACTTTAGTAAAATTAAATATTTGCAAAAGGCAATCAAGTCTAGTTTATGGTTTTTATTATGTTTAAAACGATCACTTTCAGTGTGTTGGTAAGATTTTATGTGTGTGTGTGTGTGTGTGTGTGTGTGTGTATACACTTGTGTGTTTTGTGGTACAAATTTTAGGACATGGGATATGTCATTACCCAGACATTTTGATATAATAAGTTCTCCCCGAATGCTTTGAAAACACTTGGGTGAAGGAATTTCTGCTCTTTGGCTTTGGCAGTCCACAAAAAGTCAATTAACTATTGAGTCATCTCCATTCATTTCCCGGGTTATCCAGGAAACCAGAATTGCTGGTGGGATGGCTTACATCACAGACACCAGGAAGTTTCAAATGGAGCCAGCTACATAATTACGACTTTCCAACATAGCCATTACTCTTCACTCTGGCTAGGCTCATTACCACAAACATTTGGTTGGCAGAATATGGCAGGATTCAGGATTTAAATATAAAATTATGAAAATATAATCTCGGTTTAATTTCTGGCTTTCTTTAAAATAGTTTATGCTTTAAATCATTCCTTTTCTCTGAATGTGTTATTAAAAATATGTGATAAAGAGAAATCCATCCAGCTGATATAAGGCTAACCTATGAAGGTTCACCTAATCCTCAAGAGGAAAGATCTGGTGGGATTGGGTTGGGGGGGGTGGGGACAACCTCTTGGAGACA
Source organism: Apodemus sylvaticus (assembly GCF_947179515.1). Classification (NCBI taxonomy): domain Eukaryota; kingdom Metazoa; phylum Chordata; class Mammalia; order Rodentia; family Muridae; genus Apodemus; species Apodemus sylvaticus. Next base: position 9,751,486 of record NC_067486.1, on the reverse strand, counting down.
GGGGAGGAAGTATGTGATGTGGAACAGCCAAAGAGTGAACTGGGAAAGGGATAAAGTCTGGACTGTAAAAAAGGGACAAATCTACATTTACAACCATCATTTTTGGAAAATTTGAACACTCAGGAAAACAATTGTATCTGTGTTTTTACAATTATTTCACATTCCTGAATTTACCTTTATATTTAAGCTTTAACTAAAACTATGTTTTATACTGTTTCTTCAGTTGCCTAGTTGTCTTAATGAGAAAATCTTGGTTTTTTGGTTTTTTGTTTTTATTACAATAAATCATGTGAAAAAATAATAAGATCACAGTCAAAACCTTCAAAAGCCTGTGCTTGCTAAAGGTTATTTTAATAAGATGCTCTAACCTAGTGGAGTTATGATGTCTCTCCCAGAGGGAGGGGCCAGAGAATATCACCTGGATAAGCTCCCAGGAGTCTATGCTAGAGACACTTCCTGCACTTTTGTCAGAGCAAAAAGTTTCAACTTTCTCTCCCACTTGACGTAATGTTAGAATTCAGGACAATGCTTCTTAATTACAAAGCCTTCCAGTCAGATTGATTCTGTCATGCTTGTTTAAAACTACTCAGGGAACTGAAGAGTGACTAGACATCTTATGAGAGAATTATATCCTTCTGAAGCAAAAGAAGCTTTATGATGCAGGATATATTAATGGGAAAAATAAGTATTCAGTTTTTCAATTATAGGTAACTTCACTTTGCATACAACTTTCAAAGCTACATAAATTTAGATAACTAGAAAAATCATGAAAGAAGTTAGAAAAGATTGAAAGATTAAAATGGATGGTGGGTAAGGAATAGTTGTGATTACCAGATATTTTTCACACAATCTATTTTTCTTTGATAGAAAAATACATGTCAAGGAGGGTTGTGATTTTCCTGACTTCCTAAGTCAGTCAATAGTTCTGGTAATTGAACAGGTAACACTAATACATTCCGATGCCCAGAGCTCCAGGGCTCCAGGTGTGAACATTTGTTCCCCTGGAGCTCCAGGGCTAGCAAGATTAAAAATCACACCATGCTACAAATCCTTATGAGCTATTACATAAGAGATGTTACAAATGAAAGCAGCAAAAATTCCCCAAACTCTGCATTCCAATTCAGTCCTTCAGTCTCACAAACATAAAGCTCTGATTCATCTCCTGCCTGCTCCATCCAAAACTTTATCAGCTACAGAACCCAATAAAAGGGCAGGTAGTGCATAGCAGATGTGGGTCATTCTTAGATGCTTTCATATACATGGGTAATGTCATTAATAAAATAATGGAAGGTTGTTGTCAAAGATTGAAAACTGCTATAGTGAAACAGTGATTCAATACAGCTAAAGAATGATAGAATTAGACCTCACTCTTCTGTGGCCATGTTATTGCAGATCCTCATGGATAGTCTCCAATAAGAAGTAACTGGATATCTGTTTACTCATCTTTAGTGATACGGAACTTTTGGTATTTCCAGCCAGGGTACTTTTTGTTCAAACATGTTATGAATTTCCGACTTACATTGATCTGGAATGTGTTGCTTTAAAATTTCTTGTTACCTCTAAGCCTATTATTCATGGAGCTAGAATTTTTTTCTGGCATACAGAAGCTTGAAATATTCACAAGTGGTTCACATATTGTCCTCAACTTACCTCATACCCAAGACAACCCCACATTATCCCCAATACTTTTTAAATTAACAGAAATTAGAAACAGGCTTGAGGTTTTTGTCTTTAGTGGAAGATGTGCCGTAGCAATTGAACTATTCATGACTCGCCCCTTTCCCCAGAAACATTGAGAAATATGAATCTTTGAACATGAGAAATAGTGATTGAACAGTGTAACAATTGAATGAAAGTTAAAAAAAAAAATCAACATCTCAGATAAGTTCAAGACTCACAAGAGAAAGCTTTGAAAACCAAGACTGGGGGCTGGAGAGATGGCTCAGCAGTTAAGAGCACTGACTGCTCTTCCGCAGGTTCTGAGTTCAGTTTCCAGCCACTACATGGTGGCTCACAACCATCTATAATGGGATTCAGTGACCTCTTCTGGTGTATCTGAAGTCAGCTACACTGAACTCATGTAAATAAAATAAATAAAATCTAAAAATAATATGCTAAGACAAGCAATCATAAAGGCAATGTTTGATAAATGAACTGTACTTCTATCACTGGGAGAAGTTAAAAATTATAGTCTAGACTTCTGTCCAATCCTGAGGCCTAGTTAAATGTAGGTTCCTTCATCCTTAAAAGGCATCACAGCCACAGGCACAGGACCAACCATCTTCAAGGGAGTCTTCCTCCCATTTCTCCCTTCTTGCTGCTACTTGCTGTCCATTCTTTTATTTTCTTTTGCACTTATACCACTGTTTATAAGACCCTGGATTTTAAGTGGATATTAACCTAGAAAACTGGAATACCCAAAACATAATCCACACATCAAATGAGGTACAAGAAGAAAGGAGGAGTGGCCCCTGGTTCTGGAAAGACTCAGTGAAGCAGTATTCGGCAAAACCAGAACAGGGAAGTGGGAAGGGGTGGGTGGGAGGACAGGGGAAGAGAAGGGGACTTACGGGACTTTCGGGGAGTGGGGGGGCTAGAAAAGGGGAAATCATTTGAAATGTAAATAAATTATATCGAATAAAAAATTAAAAAAAAAGATTGCCACTGTGATAGCTTCAGCATGAATTGGGCCAGCTTGTTGATGCAACATAAGCAAAGACAATTGAATTTTTGATAAATTCTAGAACTTGTCCTGAAATGCTTTCCTTCCAAAATCCCTTTATATAGAATGGAAATAAACTGTATTTGTGATAATGTTTTTTTTAAAAAAAAAGACTCTGGATTTTTGGTGATGAACTGTAATGCAGGTACACAATTGACAAAAAAGATCTGCTTGATCCTTGTCTTATTTTTTTTATTCATTTTTTTTTTACAGTCCAGTCTTTATCCTCCCATTTGCCCCCTGACTGTTCCACATCCCATACCTCCTCCCCTGTCCCATCTCCAAGAAGTTGGCCCCATCTCTCCACCTCCACCCTAGCAGACCTCTCCACTCACGGGAGCCTCAAGTCTCTTGAGGGTTAGTTAGGTACATCTTCTCTCATTGAGTCAAGACCCAGCAGTTCTCTGCTGTATATATGTCAGGGGCCTCATCTCATCTGTTGTATGCTGTCTGGTTGGTGGCTCAGTGTCTGAGAGATCTCAAGGGGGTGGGGCTCCAGGTTAGTTGAGACTGCCGATTCTTGTCTTAATCATCTATCAGCACATTGCAGCAAACCCAATGAGCTTATAGCTGTGGATACTATGACACTGTTCCTATGGTCAGGAACCTGGAATGAACCTATCAGGGGCTGCAAGCTGCTAGTTCGGATTCCTCAAGAAGGTGAACTCCTGGAAAAATCCATGCAATGTCTAAATAAATGTTTTTTTTTTTTTTACATCTATCCCATGTGTTATTTTAGATTCAGCTCCTTGGCTACTGTTGACCAGAGGCAACTTTCCTCTATTGGTATGTGTGCTTCTCCACAGATACTCACAAAATTATACTTGCATCTTCCATGGTGCCTGACATGAAAGTAAACACCTTTAATGACAATGTGTAAGAACCGTCATGCCATCAGTCTGTCACTACTCATTACAGAGACCGAATGAACATCTGAACAGGACTACCTAAGATGTTAATGACTAGAAATCAGGAGGCAGCAATATTTGAGTCTATCTTGGAAACTGAATATTGAATAAATCAAAATGTAACAGCATTCCATGTCTGGAAATTGAATTATTTGAAATTCAGTCATGTCAAAGTTGTATCTTCAGAGGCACAGATTGCTTAGATTCTGTTAGAAATTAATCACAATTTTGTTGATGTCTGCTAGTTAGGACATGAGAATTGACAGTGCATTGTTCTGGTTGTTTGCTCTGCACCTCTCACAGTGGGACATTATTTCCTTTCACCTCTTCTGCACACAGCAGAAGCCAGGTCCGTGTCTACAAGGGAGCAGCTTATATTGCTCTGTGTCATCAAAATGGTGAGAAAGCGAACTAAGGCTTACAAGCCTAAGTCATTTCCAGGACAGACTTCTGGACTTCCAGTTCACTCTAATTGACAGAAGCCAAGATCATAATTATGAATTAGGACTACAGTTATGTCATTTATCTTTTTCAGTTATGCTAAAATAATTTTATATTTTATATTAGATTTTTTAATGGTTTCTTTTATATCCAATGACTCTTTCAGTTTCTTTCCTTCTTGCTGTGATTAAATACTCAGCAAAAGAAACTGAAAGGAAAAGATATTTATTTTACCTTACAACATAAGGGTATATTTCATCTTCACAGTGAAGTCAGGACAGCAGGATCTTGAAATAGCTTGAAGACCATTGTATCCACAGGCAGAGAGAACATCAAATACATGTGGCTGTTCAGCTCCATCTTCTACTTGTACAACTCAGGATTTTATCCAGGGAATGGTGACAGCCAACAGTTTATGGGTCTTCAAACTTTAGTCAATGCCATTAAGCTAATCCTCCAGTAGCTTGTCCAGAGTTCATTTTCACTGCCATGTTATTGAGGAACACTATCATACATTTAAGTTCTTAGAATATGGTACTTCTTGGTACAATATGATATTATAATCATATCTGTATTCAATCTGCATAGTTGTAGAAGAAAAAGAACCAATGAGCAGATCATGGTCAGAGCTATTTATTAAGTCTGATTTGGGAAGTCCTGCTGTTGCCAACCATTAAGCTTGACTTTAGAGCTAGAGAATCGTCAAAGGCATACAAAATTCCTGTCTTCAGTAATTTTGAATGCCAGTGTCAATAGTGACCTTCGATTCAGTCACAGGGTAAAAGCAGTAAGGGCAATACCCATCATGTTAGACAACAGATTGATCCTATCTGTTCAAGTAAAATGGGTACTATTGGAAGACTTTTGTGCTCGGGCAACAGAAGATTGAAATCTAAAGGATCCCTATGTCTCTGCTTTGAGAATATCTGGGAAAAGCACACCATGATGAAAGAAATATCTGATAGAGATGTGAGGTATTATGCTGTCTTCAAACAACAGAAAACCCAGGGAAGCTATATGTAAATAAATTAGGAGAGTAACTATGGAACTATTATTAGGAAAGCAAAGTATTAGAGTCTCTAGATCAGAATGTTAAAATAACAATGTTAACAATAGTGATAATCATCACCTTTTCATTTTGTACAAGGAAAAATGCCTTATCCGTCTATGCTATGTGGAGGAGAGGGCAGGAAGAGAGCTTTGATAATGTTATTTATATCATTCAGGTGGGTAGTAGAGGGGGATGCTTGATTATCTAGGATATTCACGGAATGCCAGAGGGGAAATATTTGCCTTGAACACTGAGTGGTGAGGTTTGCTGAGAGACAAGGACAGCAAAAGTTAAAAGCTCTCACAAATTGCACAAAGGGCTGAGAGTGTGGGCTCCTGAGGCCCATTTCAGGAATTGCCAGAAAGTCAGCGTGGCTTAAAGTTCAGGGTGTGCTTCTAAACCTGATGAGGAGGAGACAGCATTTAAAATGTAGGTGGGGCGATCGCCTAAAGAGCCCAGGTGTTGATGCCTGGAATCAAGTTGTTCTCTGCAGAAGATTAAAGAGAAAACACCAGTGAATAGTTAAAAATAAGGGCCTGGTTAGATTTCAGTCTTAGAGAGTGGTTGTGACTAATGCACCATGGTGACTTGCAGCGGATCATCTACTTTGAGGGAAAAGGAATCCAAAGAAAATACAAGTAACATTTATTTACCTAAGTGACAGGATGGCGAAGGTCTGAGCTCTGCAAATTGAACTGACAATGAATGCGTTGACCAGTAGTACAGAACTCGCCTTGGCTACACTTTTTCCTACCTTCATCCCAGCTCCACGAAACCTCACAAACAATAAGAACACCAAACTCTTTTCAGTTGCAAGCCTAGTGACACTGGAGAGGAAGGGTGAAGGGAAGCATGAGGAATGCAAAGCCAACTTGGCATTATCGAATCCAAGAAAGTAGAAGAGAGCCTTGGAGGTCCCAGAAAGCAGTTCTAAGCAAGGTGGGATGAGGATCAAAGACTACAGGTACGAAGAGAAGTCAGGAATCTTCTATCTGCTGTGTCACAAGAGCTTTGATAATTACATGGATATTAATGTGTTCAAATATTGTTATTAAATTTTTGAGTATGTATGCTGTATGCCTGTGTCTGTGTGGGATGTGTGTGTGTGTGTATGTATGGTGTATGTATGTGTGTTGTGATTGGTATATGTGTTTCTGTGTGTGTGCGAGTGTGGTGTATGTGAGTGTTCATATGGTTTGTGTGCATATGGTTTGTGTGTATGTGGTTTGTGTGTATGTGTGTATGTGTGTATGTTGTGTGTGTATGTGGTTTGGCATGTGTGTGGGGGCAGTGGGGTGAGTATGTGTGTGAGTGTGTGTGGTGTGTATGTATATAGGTCAAGAAGGGGGCTTGCAGAAGTGATTCTTCTCCTTTTACCACGAGTCTTACTGATGGAACTCAGGCTGTCAAGTTTGGCAGTAAGCATGCCTTTACCCACTGAGCAACCCTACCAGTACCAACATTACATTTTAAAGAAATATATTTGTGCTTTTGTGATCCTAGCCCACCGTATCAAACCTCTGTTTGGATCTGTTACATGGAGATTTCATTGTGAGAGATCTTGATGAAAATGAGGGGATTAAGTAAAATGAGATGTGGCCTAAAACTAATTAAGAAAACACAGAAGATAATCATCCACAAGGTGAGACAGAAGGGCCAAACTTTCAGGGAACAAATTAAACTAACAATTACAGATGACTTGTGGGTAATGAGTTTTCCAAAAAAGAAACTCACAGATTATGATTTTTTATTATGTTTAATCCACATCAGATAGGTTAGTTCATTTCAGTTGATATTTAAGGTGTACATTTCAGATGTTTCCCTGGGAAAGTGATTACAGTTATTTGAAATACAGGGTTTTGTGAGTGATGAGTTTCGGGGTAAATAGGACACATGGGCTTCTAAAATGTAGTTATACTTCCAACTCTGCAGCCAGTGAGACTCCATCAAGCCAGCCAAGGATGTGGTGCTGCTCAGTCAGGTGTGATCACTGCAGTTTATGCCAAAGCCCCTGCATAGTTAAGCAACTCTTTATAAACTAGAGTCCCATGGAAAACCACATTAATTCCAATAGAAATGAAGCAGTGGTGAGTTTTGTGGCTACACCCGCAGGCAACCATTTAAAGTCATCTGGTTGGTTGCTGTAAATGGGTTCACAGGATCAAAAACACGAGAGTGTGTTTGAAATAAAGGGGGAAACCATTTATTAAAAGAATATAGCATTAGAATGATGGAGTGAAAGTTTGATGGATACCTTTGATAAAACCTACAGGAATTATTCCATTTGTATAGGTGACTGGTAGTAAGCCTTTAATCATAAGTATACCTTGCAAATATTATTTCTCATTTCATAGGATGCCTTCTCAGTTTGTTGATGCTTTTGTCTGCTGACAGGAGCTGTTTCTGGGTTCTGAAGTTACTGAAGTTGTGGTTCTATGTTCCTTGCTTCTAGCTCAGCTCCAAATAATAAGGGCACACTAATGTGTTGATGGGACACCTTGACATTCTAGGAGCTAAGTGTCCAATGAGGGATGGAAGATACCTTTCACATATTTACATATAGAAGATAGGAATATGTAATATGGGGATAAAGATACAGAGTCAGTTACAATGCTGGAGAAAGCTTCAGTGCACTTTGTCCTTCAGTGTAAGGACATGGTTTGGTGGCACAAATTTCTCCAACAGACAACAAAGCAAAGGGCTTTGTTGCATCCTTTTGCATCACATTCCTTGTTCTGAAGCCTTAATACATCTGGAATGAATCCTGTTGTAGATTCTTGCCTGGATTTACTTAAAGGGATTGAATACTTGCATCTCCACTTCTGTCTTACTTTCTTTTTAATTTTTTAGATTATGACATAAGTATATCATTTCTCCTTTACCTTTCCTTCCTCCAAATCCTCCCATATACATACCACATATACATACTACATCTCCACTCTCAAATTCATGGGCTCTGTTTTCAATTTACTGTTGTTAAACATACACACACACACACACACACAATTACAACTTAGTCTATGTTACTTGTGTGTTTGTTTTTTGTAGCTTGGTATTAGCTATCCGATTGGTTTGTACTTTCTTTTTAATCTTTGACTTCCTCTAGGTCAGGTTTGCTAGCTTGATGTTCTCTAAGGAAGCAATGCCCTGCTCATCTTTACTCATGCCCTGTCCTCTGCTTTCCAGGAGCACTGTGGTCTCCTGTGTCAATTATCACTGACTGTACCATGTCACATTGCTTTTTGATTCATCTTTATCTCTTGCTTTGATGTTTTTCTCCAAAGCATAGGAGTCTCCATTATACACAGGAAATCCTTGAGAGAAGCAACAAAGGAAGCTATTTCCAATTTGATATAAGTTTCTTATGGCTTGGAAAAGCATACAGAAGCTACTTAATACCCTAATGGTGAGTTTCTTTATCTAAAGATGGAAGCGCCTACTTTTTAAGAGTGGCACAGAGAAAGAAAGTTAACTTTGGCAAACTTTGGGTATTCTACTAGGACTCTCAAAGACATTCTTGCACATGAAATATATATGGATAGTAGAAAAGAAAGAAATTCTATTGCAATTGATATATAGCTGGACTAAAAGAAACACAAAGTCTACTCAAGCACGCATCACTTCTTCAACCACTGCTCTATGGAATGGTGATCTAAGTGCAAGTGTGCTAAGACAAATGTAGTCTGTGCTGGATAGAGCTTAGAGCTCATTTATACATCAGAGACATCAACAGGGATCCACAAAATGACCGGAATGGCTGAGAATAGCAACCCTCATCACCAACCCTCACCACCACCTCTGACACCACCACCAGTACTTCATCCATGCGAAGACTCTGAAAGCAATGAAGTATCTATATGAATTGTTGCCTAACTTTATATTTTTGAGCAAAATCGTCCAGAAAAATTAGAGTTAAAGCACAATGAATAGTCATTACAATTCTTTTAAAAGCAAATAAATTGTGACTCTTAAAGGAAACGTGTTGAAACAGAAATTTTAGAGAAACATAATGAATATTATTTTGGCTCCAATATTATTTTATAACCAACAGGACATTCATGTGAAATGCTTTATGGATGGAGAAAGCAAGAGACACAGGAAGAGCTTATGGCTCGCACTGCTAGAGGATAATAATAGTAATTATACATTACATTTACATAATGTGTTGTGATTAAAATGCTTTCACAGGCATCGCCTCACTCCATCCTCACAGTGGCCATTCGAGTGGACGGAGTAGTGATTATCATCCCTCTTATTTGGAGAAGAAGGGAGCTACATAGCGCATGCTCTTTCAATATATTTTCAAACAGCAGGGGAAGTGATGGCCTCACAGTGTGTCCTTAAAAAGGTGAGATAACCTCCTTCAGTATTGGATTTCTTCCTATAACATGAAAATTAAGGAAAATAATAGAATAAAATATTCTACCTTTTCTCTTCCATATGTCAAGTTTACTTTACATATAGTTTGTGCATATATTATAAATATATGCATGCATAACTTTGTTCTAACAATGAGAAGACTGAAGCTCAGTTTGACTGGGAGGAACACATACTGATCTCAAATCTCTGAGGTCAGTGCTTTGTCTGTAAAGATTTCTGGCCTGTCTCTGCATGTGAAAGAGTGGCACTAGGTGGGTTCTAAGGAACTAGTATCTATGAGAAGAAGGCAAAACAGTGTGTCTTCACCGGTGTGTATAGACAAGTCTCAATCGTAATTTTTTAAGAAAGAGATAAATTCTGAAAGATGTAATGCAGAACAACAAGCTTATTGACCCAGACACTGAGGATAGTAATTCATATTTTAGGGGTAATGAAGGTGAAAATTATTGCAAGGGCACAGAATGCAGGGTGGAAGGAAGATCAAATGTAGGAGGAGATAGGGCAGAATTTCCGTTGTGGATTTGGACTGTGTGGCAGTTATAGTAATGGATTCCAGAGCCTGTTTGGAAATAGTTGAAAGGCAAGTTTTTCTTAGGCAGGCTAGGCATCAAGTTCTGGAAAGACTCAGTGTAGCAGTATAGGGCAAAACCAGAACAGGGAAGTGAGAAGGGGTGGATGGGAGAACAGGGGGAGGGACGAGGGCTTATGGGACTTTCGGGGAGTAGTGGGGCTAGAAATGGAGAAATCACTTGAAATGTAAATAAAAAATATATCGAATAAAAAAATAAAAAATTTAAAAAACTTTAAAAAAGCAAAAAAAAAAAAAAAAGAAACTTCTGAGAGGGGGAAAAAAAAGAATCATTGCTGAAATGCAGTATGGCGTGAGTCAGGTTTCTTGGAGAAGGAAGTATCTAGAGACACTCTTGACTCTTCACAAGTCTGAGAGTTTTACCATATTGGCAGCCCTGTGTAGGAAGAAAGGAAAAAGAGGGCATTTACAGTGTCCCTGGGGTTCCCAGTGCCTCTGGGGACATCCATCGCCTTGGAAATGACAGTGCTCATAATGTGCTTTTCCTCAAGATGAGACTGAGAGTTCCCTTCATTTCCCTTTTAGTCTCCCAGGCCTCTCTCCCCCTGCCTTGCTTCTTTACCCTGAGTGCTCCTTCTATCTGACTTGGGAGGCCGCACAGGGTCATGTTTTCACATGGCTTCTCTGGCTGGTGGCACAATTTGGGAACGCTGTAGGACCTGTAGGAGATGGGAAAAAATTAGTGACAGCAGATCGCTACAGACACATCTGCCAGTTAGAACATGGGCCCTTGGCTCTTCCCTTGTTCTCTGTGCCATAATCCGCCAGGATGTAAAAAGATTTTCACACCTCAACTTTATCCTAGCATAGATTCTCAAACACAACTGTTATCATAGCAAAAGTATCAGTGATTATGCTGTAGCTTTATCTACATTTTAATCTTCTGAGTAATTATTTAAGTAGTTGCTTCTGCTAGAATCTTCTGGGCTTTCCTAAGTCACAGTCTCAATTGAGACCACAGCTTTGCTCCATCTTAAAGTCTGTTTTTTCTTTTTTCTTTTGTTTGTTTTTGTTTTGCATGTCATTTTGTCTGGAATAGTTCCTCAGTGAACAGTGTCTATCCATTAAATAAATATATTTTCTTGAAATTCCTCTTTTAAAGGAATATTAAAAGTGCAAGACTACTAAGATTTCTGATTTCCCCTAGGTGCAATATCTTATTATATGCTGATTAAACCTTTCCTTCATTAATTCATGAAATATTCATTACCTCAACAAATTGTTGCTAGCTCCCTTGTGCCAGGTGCTTTGGCATACACATACAACTGTTTTAAAGAGTTTTACTTAATCTTTTGTTGTTGTTGTTATTCAAAGCCCTCATGTTAAAGTAAGTTATTTAGTGAGAATTCCTTTTGGTTCTTTGGGCTTGGAGAATGGCCTCATTTGATTGTAGACTCAAAATCCATATAGAAAAATCTAACTGGTGCCTAACTAGAGCCTTCTCCTGTACTGGCTACTGTTTCTGGTACCGGAACAATTCATGACATTCTGCATGCTACCAGAGGAGCAAGGTAAATAGCAACCTAGCTACAAACCTGTGATCTACAAAGGTGATCTGCCTGCATGATACAGTGTCGCAGCACCAACACATGCGCTGTGGAGTAACCAACCATTATCTTACTGGAATTGAGGCTCACTCTGCAAAATGGAACCCATGCCTGAGACTACTCAGGTAGTTAAGAACCTGAAACTAGATAGGCCACGGACCTAGGGGAAAATCAAATACCATTGTTCTGCTAAAGAGCCAGCAGTGAGTTCACCCCTGACAATGTTCTGCTCTCCTCACAGACCAGTACTTCTGTCAGCCAACATTGCAAATGCTTCCTCTTGAGGTCTGGGAATGAATACAGAAGCCCACAACTGGACAGTGTGCAGAGAGTGAGAAACTTTGAAATAATCTGTCCTAAATGGGATATGGGACATCTTCATCATTTACTTCCCCCCAGGCATCAGGGAGCCATGCAGATGAGGACACCAAAAGACTGTAGGAGCAAGAGGGGATGGATGACAGAAAAAAACCAAAACTCCAACATCTTTCCAGACAGAAGAGGATGATGCAGATGAAGTCCCAGAGCCAGAGGCAGTAGACCCATGACTTGCACAGTTTCAAGCCCAATGAGGTCCTGGTGCTGGAAGGGTTAAGTAAACATGATTTCTCATCCTTACTCCAAAGCTATCTCCAATTAAAAACCATTTGCAAAGGAAATATCATTTTCCAACAAAGGCTCACTGGCCATTTAAAGGACACTTAAAAGTATATCCCATGACCAACACACAAAAGAAACTTGATGGTACTTTGGGACTTTTTTTTGGGTCTCATATTACTTTTAATTGGCATTGAGAAGATCAAACATTTTTTTTTCTCTTTGAGCAACAGTTTTTATATCTGTCATTATTTAGAATTCACCAGTTGAAAATAACAAAGAGAAAAATCTAGCATTTAGCTCAATTTAATATTTATATTTTAAAACAAGAATTTTTATTTTAGAAAATGTAATGTATTTATATCATTTCCCCCTGAGTTTTCCTCTCTCCAACCCCTCCCATGCTTGGTAATTTGTTGTGGATGATGCTCCTGCCCTGAGCATGACATTCCCACTACCTGTTATACATAGATATTGATATCAAACTCCATGGCACAAAGAAAAAGAAACTGAACTCTTCGAGAAGACAAGGACACAAAGGACTGTTCTGAGGACAGATGCCTGTGTGACTGTGCTGTGCAGTACTACAGACTCCCTCAGCCTTAACAGGTAAATTTCTGGTCCAGAGAAGACTGTCACACCTGTATAAGTGTGTGTGTGTGTGTGTGTGAATGTGAGTGTGAGTATGTGTGACAGTGTGTGAGAATTATGTGTGTGAGTGTGAATGTATGTGTGTCTGTGTGAGGGTGAGTATGTATGTATATGTATGTGTGAGTATGTGTGAAAGTGTGTGTGTTTATGTGATTATGTGGAGTGTGGGAGTGTATGTGTGTAAACGTGTGTATGAGTGTCTATATGAGTGTGAGTGAATGTGTGAGTGCATGTGAATGTGTGTGTATGTGTGTGTAAGTATGTTTGCATGCATGCAAGCACACCCCTGAATGCATGTATGCATGTATGTATGGGATTATACTCTTCATTCTCATGGTGTTTTCCTTGTGGAAATCTAGGCAATGTTTTCTTTTTCTATCTGTCAGACAAAGCACATCACATAGATGCTTTGTATCTCTATCCATTGTCCTGTATCTAACATGAATTTGTTAAAAGCCCATCCATGCCCCCAACATGTAAATCATGACATAGCATATCTTCCTTTGGATTCTTAAACCTGCCTTAGAGCTCATTTTCCTGAGTTCTGTCTTCAAATACTGGGTCTAAAAAGAAAGAGCCTCTCCCAACACACATGCTCTAGAGGCCGAGACATTTAGTGCTTCCTAACTCTGCCCTTCGGTATTACTCTCTTAAGAAATTACTCTATAATCTTACATTTGAGGGAATAATGGCTCCACTGAGCCGTGGTACAGTTTACTCAGAGCCTCCTCAGAATTCATACAAATAGACTGAAAAATAATAACTGCCTTTACATTTCGAGAGTTCTTTTGTTTTTATCTCTTCCCTGGAGGAGGAAAGAATACATATTGGTAAAATTGGGCAACTATTTAGTGGTCTGTACATTGTTTATGCACAACCCTCAAATATTTATTAAATCTAAGTGAAGGTTCCCATAAAATTGAATTTCAGTCAAATCTTAGGAAATAAAGACATTTTTTGCATAACTCATGATTGTGGTAGATATTCATAATGTGTCCTTAAATGTATTTAAAATTAGTAAGTTCATTTTATTGTATTAGAGAAAATATCACAGCCCATTTTAAGATGGAAAATTAACATTTCAAATGTATATCTTGATTAATGGGAAAGTATGTGACAAATCTATTGTTGAGTTTGTTTGTTTGTTTGTTTGTTTGTTTTTCCCATAGTATTTGGTAGCTACTGAGTCTTAGTGGTACAAGCCTTTAATCCCAGCACTCAAGGGCCAGAGGCAGGTGAATCTCTGTGAGTTTGAGGCCATCCAAGTCTACAGAGAGAGTTCCAGGATAGCCAAAGTTACAATGAGAAACTGTGTCTAGAAAAACTAAAAATGTTAAAAATTTGTTTTAAAAAGTAGCTAATGCTGTCACAACTCCACCCAGAATTGTACCTTGTATTCTCTGATCCACTGGCCAGCAGAGAGACACACTTCATTTAGAATGAAGGGCCAATTCTTGTAAAGCTAATTATTCTTAGATCAATCAAAAGGTAAGACAAATGATTACCTGACAACCTTTAAGTATATGTCTTCGCTCTCTTGATGGCTTACCTGCTCAGCTGCGTAAGATAAATGACTCTGTCTCAGTACAACCAGATTAGGCTTTTACAAGTAAAACAAAATCATCAAAAAAATGTCACTGAAGTAACTACTTTCACAAATATTTTTATTGCTTTTATTTGAAAATACTTACAGCTATGTTACATGTCATGTTTAACATTCCTTAATTTTTGAATGTAATTTTTATTTTGTTAAAGGGCTTTGAATTATTGAAAACGTGGTTAGTTGGTAAAATAAACAAAGGGTTTCATAGAGAATTTAGCTTTGAGTCATTGTTAAATTAATGTGTTAGTTAATAGGTTAACTCTTAAGGATATATATGCATTCTCCAACTAACCTTGTAACTAACTAACCATCACTGTACATAGCAATTTACTAGCTCATTATATTATGATAAACATGAACAGTATTTGAAAATATTTGATGAACAATTTAAGGCTTTTTGTGAAACTACAGACCTGGTATTAAATATTTTATTATAAAATAAACATACTGTTTAAGGATTAATGCAGAATATCCAAACACTAATTCACAGCATAGCAAGGCTATTAGATACCACCTACAAGATTAGATTTTTCTCACTAGCATCTTAAACCCATATTTACCTCTCAAACCCCATACCACTTTTAATCTTGATATTGTTATGTGCACAAGAGATGCAAAGAACTGAGAACATAAGTTTCAAGCATAACGTGATACATCAACATCACCATTTGTCTATTGGAGAATTTTAAAAAGTAGGATTTATTTCAGCCTGACTAATTATCTGAATAGGTACCTTGGCTCTCTATTGCTCGTTGCATGTTTTGACGTGTAAACTGACTTAAACAGAACAGGAAACTGGAGCCATCCTCCAGGGCTTGAACCTGTGGATCCCTTCACCAAGGATTTCATTTGTCTTAATTTATTTCTTTGCCTAACCAAGATAGATGATTCTGTTTGCTTGAATGTGCAAATCATAAACCATGAGAGTATATTATTTTCATGTATAAATTATTTTTCTTGAATGGATGGGTCCAGGAAAGAGTAAACTAAAAATTGGAGATTTTGAAAACCACCTTGAATAGAGAAAACAGAACTCCTTTGTCCTTAAAAAATAAAGTTGAATTTTTAGTATGAGTTGTCTTGATAATGAATTTTTAAAAATCATTAGTAAAGTCAGTCACATCCTTTATGAGTTCTACCAAAATTATTTAATCTATGAATTTTCCAGGTCTATAGCTTTACACTTATCACAATTTAGCTATTACTCTTTTTGTAATAAAGTATTTTGAGTGAAAATAATAATCTACCAAATTATTTAATCTATGAATTTTCTAGGTCTATAGCTTTACACATATCACCATTTAGCTATTACTTTATATGTAATAAAATATTTCAAGTAAAAATAGTAGTTTATGTTTGAAACAGGTATGTTTTATTGATATCAATTATAATGTAATATTTTACTTCCTTATTAGAATACATGACATGCAAAATTTAGTAATCATCATCACATGCCCATAACTGAGAATATACTTGCTATTTTACTATATAAATTAGAATAAATATTTATTGAATTTAATGAGAGTGAACACAAATAACAAACAGGGAATCACAATGTCCAAACAAGTCATTTATATTCCTACCTCGGGGGGGAAAATCATAACTTTCATCTCAATTTAAATCTACTATAAAAGTAGTTCTCCTGCCTGATGTACTCACAGTTTCTGGGGTGACTTTATAAGACACATGGGCACAAGCCATGGGCTGATGTTGGAAGCAAGCCTTAGACGTAGCTGGTGGAAGTTTTTCTAGGCACAGTAACCTTCCTTTGGTTTTCCTGTTGTGACACACGGTATGCAGGGACTGGGTATCTGCGCCACCGCTCCTTTCTGTTGCAGCAGCAATATCCACAGAGCAGCCCGCCTCCAATGAAGAGGACCGCAGCGGTTGCCCATCCAAGGAAGAGCGCTCCTCCAAGTTCTCGCTTCTGCCCTGCGTGGATGTTTGGGTCGTAGAAATCTCTGATGATGATATTGGCGGTCCAGGACACTGGAATCAGAACGAAGATACCAGTCAGAATAAAGAGTACTCCTGAGGTTCCCAGCAAGTAGGCTTTAACCCTCTCACTGGAGCCCGTGCACTGGATCTGTTTCATGCCACAGATGCCGATAATGAGGGCAATCAAGGAAAGCGCCACAGCCACACACATGAGCGCACGTGCCGCTTCCAGTACCGGAGGGAGAGCCAGTATGGAGTTATAGAATTTGCACTGCAACGTGACCATCGCTTGCTGGATGCAGTTCATCCAAAGCCCTTCCCAGATCCTCTCAAAGATAATAATGTTGCTGCCAACGAAAGCTGACACTCTCCATTGAGGCAGAAGTGTTGTCCCAATCGTCCCAACCAAACCGAAGAATCCAAGAACTAGTCCAGCAATCTGCAGGGGATAAAAGGCCATTGTCTTTTCTTTGCCTACTGGTCCAGCCTGGAAGGGTAGGAAGATGGTCAAGATGCAGAATGTGTATGAGTCTTCTGGTCTAGAGGAGTGCCTGGTCTTCTATGCTCCTGATACCCATGATGTGTTCGTCCAATTCAACAGCAGTGACTGGACTTGACTTAACTTGAAGTACCTGTTGTAAACTCATGTGAGCTCTTTCCGCACACGCCTTCATTTCTGTTTGGTTTATTCACTAAGCATATATAATTCTTTCCCAGCCATTAAGAATGTAGCCAAAGATATGTCAAGAAGTACTGACTTCAATGATAGCATTTCTCATGTTATTATTGTCTTAGCCATGCTGTAATTAAGGGCCAAAGCCTCTATTGTGCGTTACTAATTACAGAGCTGAAAACATTTACCTAAAAAGCAGTCTGATATGAAAGTATAAATCTATGTGGTTAAGTCAGAATTTGAAGATGCCATAACTCTGCCGGTTTGTCTGAGATAAAAATGAAAACCATTCTGCATGTTGGCCACTAGTTTCTTCTTGTGAAAAACCTCTTTTCCAAATGTTATTCATCAACTCTGTTTACTAAGACTTGTCGGGTAGTGATGTTTAGCTATGTGACATCAGGACATCACTCAGACTAGGAATGCTTAGGAAGAGCCCTTAGCCTTCAAATTTCACAGTTACTTTTCTGATCCTGAAAGGAATGACCAAGAGATTACAGCTTATACTTATTTGAATATACTAGCAATTATTCTATTAGCTGCTATGTGACACCTCTCCCCCTGCTGAAAGACAGCATGCGAACTTTCATTAGATACTTCGTCACTGACAGCTTGAAATACATCATACTCACCAAAGCTGAAAGTTGACATTACACTTTTTCTTGTGAATTGCCCTTTGAGCTGCAGTATCACTCAAAATTCGCATAGACAGCTCTTCAGAGTAAAAAGGTATCTTTGCAGTTTACCAGCTATATCTTTCATTACTAGACAGAGAATGTTAGCTCCACAGCATTTGGGGTGATATCTGCCCAGGGGCAAGCTTTGTAGCTATTCTGCGCATTTCCTCTCTACTTTTATTCTGAGTCAAGAGCAGACTGGAGAGATGTATTTATCAGACACTTTCGTCTGAGTCTGCCATTTGATGCTACCCTCTCTCCTTTTATCCTCAAATTGTTTTCAAACAAAATTAAATTGAGCTTCTTTTAAAAGTGACTCCTGCATTCTGGACTGCCCTTCTCCTGGCCCTCATAGTAGGGAATATGGACGTTTCTAACTCCTTAATACATCCTGTGGGAATCATTTTAATCAAATGTAATCATGTTGGCCAGTCATTCCCTGGGAGACCTTGTAGTGTGCAAATGATCTTCCATTCTGGTGAAATTCAGACCAAAGAATTAATGGACAGGCCGGGACTTTCAGACTTCTGGAGTCTATAGGTTCTTAGGATGGATGGTCAGAGAACGCCCTCTCTACCATGTGTGAATCATTGAGGAAGCAGATGATCTGAGTAGTTGACAGCTTCCTGTCAGCAGTAAGGAAGAAGGGCTTTGGGACCCTTTGTTCTCTCTTCTGACACACCAGTTTACCCATTCTGACCCTGCCACGATTGGCCAAGAGAACTCTGATTTTGCAACCTTCATGTCTTCTTCCTTGTTCCCCTTGCTTTTCCTCATTCCAATACTTCAGCCTTATCTTCACATTGCCGTGGAAGTTTCCAAACTACTGTTCTTTTCCAGCTGTTTCCCCACAGTGAGACTCTCTGGCCCATCTTTGCAGGAAACACAACTAAGAGGGTGTTGACTTAGAACACTGTTGTTTCCTGTATATAGGCCTAATCTCAGAATCCTAAACACTTTAAAGGCCTTTGGCTTTGGGGCTTAAAAGTCAACGCCAGCTATCACTCTGCCTTCACATCCTCTTTGCTCAGGAGAAGAAATTGCTTTCCTCTCAGTATTGCTAAGACACTCATCATGTGCACGGGGTGTGCAGATGTGCAGGACCCTTTACCATCCTTCACCCCCTCTTTCCATTGCACCTGTGCACTCTCTGTTCTCCACATTGTCCTTTACAGCATATGCAAATCTGAAGAGCTTCTACAGTATTTTTTTCCTTTGAAAGAAATTCCACACAGTTTTAAAATAGAATTATATCATATAAATAGAATTTTCCCATTTTATTTCCTTATGTCAATTCTGCCCATGTCTCCCATCCCTATTAAATTGCTAGTTTCTTTTTCTTTGCTTACTATTACACACACACACACACACACACACACACACACACATACACACACACATGTTTTCACAAATACGTGAACGTAACCTGCTAAGTCTTTTTTGTTGATTCTATCAATACAATTTCAAGCCTAACCACTTAGTATTGAGTAACCATTAAGAGGGCTCATCACTGTGTGAGGATAATCTTTTCTCTCTCAACAATCATCAGTTTCCAGTAATTCCTTGCCTAAGAATGAGAACCGTTGAAATTTCCCCCCTTTCATGTTTGTATGTCTACTGATATTGCCTTTGTTCCAATATTGTTTATGCACCTGCTTCTAGGAGATACTCTTTTACAGCATATTTCTTGGTATTCTGTCTCTTAAAATCTTTCTGACTCCTCTTCCATGAGAGTCTCTGAAGGACAAATGCAGGAGCAGAAATGGATATGTTCTCTTGGGCTGGGCTTCCCTTGATCTATTGATCCAAGTGTTATGGAGTTGTGTTTTTCTATGATGGTCTTGATTTGCTATAACAAGAAGCTTCTTTGATGAGGAGTGGTAGCTATACTTATCTGTGGGTGTAAAGATAGGATTTAGAGTTTAGTTAGGAATGATGATGGTTTAGCAAATTGCTGGTAATAGATTCTTTTCTAAGGTCCATGTCCTCATTTGTCCCTAGAAGTAGGCTAGATTTCTAATAGCAGTCATGATTTTCCTTCTACTGTGTGGGCCTTAAATCCATTAGATACTTATTGGTTATCGTTAATATGTGAGTCCACTTATTAAAACTCTTTAGGTATCTTGTCACACTTGTCATTGGTGTGGGTTGTAGGTGTTCTGGGCTATTAATTACGTCCCTCTTTTGATAGGTTGCACAGTATTTTCTGGTACCAGGGAAGCTAAACCAAAAGAAAGAGGTTTTCAGAGTAGATCTGGCTCAAATCACCCAAGTCATATGTTGTAAGTGTGCATTGGCTTCAAATGTAGGAGTTTCCCTTCAACCTGAGAGCCAACCAAGCTCTGAATCAACCATCTTTGCTGTGTTGGTAGTCACTTGAACTCACTCAAGTGATTTAATCTTTCTGTGTTGTATTTGTATTATTGATATCTAAATTCTGAACCAACATTCCTGATCATTGTAAACACATATATCTTTTTTATATTAGTTATTTTCTTTATTTACATTTCAAATGTTATCCCCTTTCCTGGTTTCCCCTTTAAAACCCACCTATCTCCTCTTCCCTCCCCCTGCTCACCGACCCACCCACTGCCACTTCCTGGTCCTGGCATTCTCCTACACTGGGGTATCAAGCTTTACAAGACCAAGGGCCTTTCCTCCCATTGATGACTGGTTAGGCCATCCTCTGCTATATATGTGGCCGGAGCCATGTGTACTCATTGGTTGGTGGTTTAGTCCCTGGGAGCTGGGAGTACTAGGTGGCTCATATTGTTGTTCCTCCTATGGGGCTGCAAACCCCTTCAGCTCCTTGGGTCCTTTCTCTAGCTCCTCCATTGAGGAACCTGTACTCAGTTTAATGGTTGGCTAAGAGCATCTACCTCTGTATTTGTCAGGCACTGGCAGAGCCTCTCAGGAGACAGCTATAGAACACATGTATCTTAATTCACTTGTTTTTTTGTCTTGCATCCATTGGAATCTACCTTATATCACTGATGCTCCAGTATACTGTGACAATCCAGACTTCCTAGCTATTATTACCAATGGATCCTTCTGTAGTTTATTTCCTGGTTCTTTCTATAAATGTGATCATCAATATTTTTATTAAACAATAAAGAATAAATATTTGGTGAAGGAATTCAGTCATTTGATATTTTAGCTATCCATATTGAGTGAGCTTTTGCATCTCTTAAAAGTTCTTTATTATGGAAAAAACATAATCAAAATACCACTAACTTCATAGGGAATCTTTGTCAATTAAATTTATGTAATGTGTGTAGGGTATCTGGCCTCTAGCAAACACACAGAAAATATTTGCTATTGCGGTTGGCTCACTGTATTTGTTCTTGTTACATTATTAGGCTTGCTTGCTAACTCTTTATCTTTAGCTCATTCCTCAGCCCTTTCTTTTAGTGGCATGGTTAACTGTGTCTGTTTTCTTTCAGTGTTTCATATGCACCTCACTACACCTGTCATTCATATACTCTTTCTTGGGATTATCATGTCTGGCTAAGGCTTCTACTATTTTCAGAAAAGCTGTAATTTCTGAAACTTTTATCTCTAGCTTGGACTCATTCTCATACAACACTCCTACATTTTCGTGATCTTTTCCTTCACAGCTCTTGAGTGAGTGGGGACATGACAACTACCCAGATGTTCCTTCTGGTTCCTGAGAGAGTTGTGACAAAACACTCTCAGTTGTCAGACTCTTTAAGATGTTGCCTAAAAACAAACATACACCCTAGTCATTTTTATTCATGCAGGAAGCTCACCTCATATCCAGTGACTAATCAGCAACAGAATGTAAAGGGCCAGTCCGACAGCCCCAGCCCGGGATCTAAAGCCAGTGTGTAAGCCAGCTCCAGAGTTCCTCGTGGAGTCAGCTGAACTCCGTTTAGTATGTGTACCACACTGGCCTTTGCTTCTGTTCAAGTCCCTTCTTCCTGTCTTTGCTCAGTCATTGATCTCCAGGAAGCACCGTATATTAATCTTTGCCATTTAGCCAGCTTCCAAGGTAACCCAGTCATTGATTACACCTTAGTCTAATTTATTAAAAGTGTTTCCTGCTCTAACATTTCTCTGGCTTAATTTAGCCCTTCAATAATCTATTCTGATTCATTTGAATAAAGTTTAGTTAGTTTTCTTGTCCAAACCTCTTTTTGTCGGTATTCCATCCAAAAAAAAAAAAAAAAAAAAAATACAAACACCATCCTAAACTGAAACTGAAATGTTTCCATTTTACTTCCACATGTCCAGAGTTTCTTGGGCTCTACAAGATACATTCAAATGCTTATCCATAGCAATAATGCTTGAATTTGGTACCAGCCCCAATCCAAAGCTTTTTTTATGACTGTGCATTATTCAATTATATCTCCTCACAGATTTTACATTTTTAAGAACATGCTATGTATTAAACAACTTATTGCATTA
Source organism: Apodemus sylvaticus (assembly GCF_947179515.1). Taxonomy (NCBI): domain Eukaryota; kingdom Metazoa; phylum Chordata; class Mammalia; order Rodentia; family Muridae; genus Apodemus; species Apodemus sylvaticus. The sequence continues at coordinate 9,729,281 of NC_067486.1, read as the reverse complement.
ATGCATATAATTAAATGTGTATTTACAGATTAAAAACAATGAATGAATAGAAAATAAATATAATGGGTCTCAACTTTAAATAGATGAAGATAATTTGGACATGAAATAGATAATTAGACAAACAAAGGTAAAGGCAGGAGGGCTAGTATACAGTGAAGTATTGAGGCCAATACTAGATTGAACAAAAAGAAAAAAGAAGACCTTGACCAAGGCATACTAGGTCACATGGCCACAAAATTATCTAGTATTAGTGCATAGCCAGTTAAAGACCCTAAGCATACAACTGACACTATCAAGTTTAAGCCCACCTTAAAATTACAAAACAAAATTACCAGTCATCAAAACAATATAGCTACTTTGAGAAATGGAGACACATCAAAATAATCAGGAAGAAACCATCTGGTTACTTAAATAATCCAGATGAAAAACAATAAAACCTGGATTATATAATAGCAGGTGAAAGAGAATGGATCTTTTTTATGAATAGGAGATAAAACTGCTGAACATAAGAGAGTTAAGGTGCAGAAAGGTGTCATAGATGACTCTGGTAAAACCAGCATACCCACATGGCGCACTATTGAAGAGTGAATACTTTTGTACACTGAAATACAAATACCATTTTAGAGACTACATTCAATGGTTCAGTTTTCAGATTTAAAATCTGAGTTCTTTGTCAGTCACCCTGGTACAGAATGCAGAGAATTAGATATTTTGGCGCTTATATGGGCACTCTAGAATATGTTCTGATGGAAAATTGCATCTTACTCATTACTTTTTGTTGTTAGGAGTATGGTCTTGTGAGGAACTGGACAATAGACATAGCTGACTTTCTCTATACTCTTGCTACTATGAGATTAGTACTAAGATATTCAATAATCCAATTTAGTTTGAAGACATTTTGACTTTTTCCTGTGTAGAAGTGTCAGGTTTTCCCTTAGTGTCTTTTTCAAGTGAATAGGACTGAAGGTGTAAGCATCTGAGGGAAAATCAGGCCACTTAAATATCTCTAACAACTGTTTAAAATTGTTTTTTAATCAGCTGTCTTAGTCAGGGTTTCTATTCCTGCACAAAGCATTATAAACAAGAAGCAAGTTGGGGAGGAAAGGTTTTATTCAGCTTACACTTCCACATTGCTGTTCATCACCAAAGGAAGTCAGGACTGGAACTCAAGCAGATCAGGAAGCAGGAGCTGATGCAGAGGCCATGGAGGGATGTTTCTTACTGGCTTGCTTCCCCTGGCTTACTCAGCCTGCATTCTTTTTTTTTTCTTTTCTTTTTTTTTAAAATTCTTTTTAAACATTAGTACTTGTGAGTTTGAAGGGGAGGGAGCTTACGGGTCGGGAGATGGGACAGGGAGTGACTGGGACAGGCCCCTTCCTCAGGTGCTCAAATGCACCAATCCAGGAGGAACAATTTCCAAAACCGCATTCCTCCTCAGCCTGCATTCTTATAGAACTGAGGACTACCAGTCCAGGGACAGCACCACCTACAATGGCCCTCCCACCCATGATCATTAATTGAGAAACTGCCTTGCAGCTGGATTTCATGGAGGCATTTCCTCAATGGAGGCTCCTTTCTCTGTGATAACTTCAGCATGTGTCAAGTTGACACACAAAACCAGCAAGTACACAAGTTTTACAAATAGAATGTCCCATGAAATCAGTTAGCGCATCCCATCATTTACTCCAAGGAAGCAAAAGTAAACTGGCATAAAATTTGTCTACAGAATATCTACCACATGGTAGTTTTACTTTTGGCTTTTTGAGAGATCTCTGCACTATTTTTTTCCCCAGTGACTACATGAGTTTATGCTACCACCAAGTAAGCATTACCATTCCCCACCTTCCTTCATAGTCAGTATTGCCATTTGACTTCTTGATGGTAGCCATCTGAGTTTGGTGAGATAGACTCTCAAAGTAGTTTTAATTTATACTTCCCCAATTCTTTTTGTGTTGTCAAGGTAGGTTTGAGACAGTTCATCTCAACATAACCCTGACAGTCCTGAAATGTACTAATTAAGCCTGGCTGGCCTCAAACTCACAGAAATCCTGACTTTGCTTCCCAAGTATTGGAATCAAAGGCATGATTGCATTTACCATTCTGGAAAAACTTACCCATTTCTTTATGTTGACTACAAAAAAAAAATAATGATTTGTATTTAGCTTGAGAATTCTCTATACAGACCAACCTGTTTTTAAGTTGTTGTTTTAATAGTTGTTGTTTAAGATCTTACAATAGAGGGAATCTTTGGAGATATTCTCTGGAAGGGAGAGGTAAAACTGTAAAATTTTTCTCTCTTTTTGTTAGCTTTCATATAATTTGATTGAGGATTTTTTCCTTTTTTTATTTTCTTTTTCTTCTGTTCAGAATCTTTGGTCTTATGAGGTTTTATTTGTTACCAGTTGGCATTATTTCCTGACTGACCAGAGTCATATTTTGAATGTTAATATATATGCCTCTTTCATATACATTATTCTATACCTTTTCCTCTAGTTTCAGAGTTTCAGGCTTTATATAGATTGCCTTGATCAATTTGGAGACCTCTTTTGTGTGAGCTGAGAAATAAAACTCTAGTTTCACTGTTGCATATTTACACACCCAATTTTCCTCGTTCTTCTTGACAAGGGTACTGTCTTTATCCAGTGTATCTGTTTGACATCTTCCTAAAAACAGTCAGCTGGCTGCAATCTATAATTTTTTTGACTTATGTCTGGGCCTTTGATTCTCTCCCACTTAGGGACAGACCTATGTATCCCATTGCCATGCTATTTTTATTACTATGGATCTGTAGTATAAACTTATGTCGGTATGGTAATGCCTACAGCAGTATTCTTTTTGCCAAGGACTACTTTGGCTATTCTTACGTCTTTTGGCCTCTGTATGAATTTTGGTTTTCCTGTGTGATGACCCACATGAATATGGCATTGAATGTGTAAGTTGATTTTGTTAGGATGACCACTTTGGTAGCAGTTACTGTTTAGACATGTACATGGCGGATCTTTCTACCTTCTAGTGTCTACCTCAAATTCTTTCCTGGTTTTTAGTTTTCATTGTGAACGTCCTTCAGCTTCAAGGTTAATTTTGCTTCATATGACCCAGCTACACCACTCTTGCTCACACACACAAACAACTCTCTAGTCTACTTCAGAACCACATGCTCATCTGCATGCACTGGCATGCTGTACAATACCTAAAAAAATTCAATTAACTGGATGTCCATCAACTATTGTGTGGATAATGAATCTATACTTAGACACAATGGAATTGTATTCATGTGTAAAGTAAAACAAAATTATGAAATTTGCAGGGGAGTGTACTGTCCTAGAAAAAAAAATGTTGAGTTAGGTAACCCGAGCCCAAGAAGAAAACTATTGCATGCCTTTTCTTATATGTGATGCCTAGATTTGAATCTTTAGATTTGTGTGTGCAACCAGGAGCTTGTGAAGAAACCAAGAAACTAGAAACTTGTGGCATGGAGTATGCTTTAAGGAATGCGAAATAACAGAGCATAGTCTGTATGAAAGAAGAGATGGGAACACAGGGAGGAGAGAGGAGGGAGCAGGCTTGGGGGTTGGGCAAGGGGGAGGTAGGGGCACAGTGTAAAGTAACTAAAATATGTAAGTTTAGAATGAGTTAGAACAGAGCTAGGTAAATGTTGCTACTAAAATCCATTGGTAATGAAAGACGAACCCCCGTGCAGCTGTAGGACATTTCCTTAGGAGCTGTCAGTCAAGGAGGCCCACTGCGGTAAGCATCCACCATCTATTTGCCTTTATGGGTTTTAGCTGCTAAACACAATAAAAACCAAATTTACAAATAAGCGTGTTTTACTTAATGAGTCTCATATACTCCTTCCTGCTGAGAGAGGAAAGAAACCCTTTCCTCTGTGGACTAGAGTTAGCAACACCCACACTCTAAATTCCCAGGCACCATGAGTCTGGGTGCTCCTTGATTATAGGAGCCAATATTTTGAGGTCCAGGTGCACAAGGTCTTCAGATTTTTCTGAATGCCTCTCAATACTGACTTCATATTAGCATTAATTTTGAAAAATTACTTATCCTAATAACCCCACCCCCAATTTATTAACCTACATAAAATGGGTTACAATAAATCATCAGAAATCAGACATTTTAGATTTTTAAAAGTTTAAAATGATGCAATTTCTCCCCCTTTCCTCTCCTTTCCCCATGCCCTCCCCATCTGAATTACCTCAGTTGTACTTACTCTAGGATCTTAGCAGTATTCCTGTAATAAAAATATCCAGAAAGAACCAGGAAAATATTGCTTGGAGGTTTTCCTTTCATTTTTGTAATATTCTATTTTTGGAATAAGGTGCTACATTTTTTAAACAGAAAGTCAATATATATTCCAGAGTGACCTGAAATTCATTATTTATCTCAGGCTGGCCTCAAACTTGCAGTTGTCCCCTGCCTCATCTTCCTGAGTGTTTGTTTTGTTTTGTAATTAAGCTCACATATGTAAATGTGTTTCATATACAACTTCATTTGGCAGATAATTAAATCAAAATAGTTTATAGCAGTACTAGGCATCATTATATTTTAAATATCTTAGTTTACTTTAATGTGCAGCTGAAATTGAGAACCACAGGCTGCTATGAATGGCTGGATTGTATGGACTTTAGGCAAGTTTTCATTAATAAATATCATTTTTCCCAATAGAATTTTCAAGCTTTGAGAGGGAACATGTGGTTATATTCTATAACAAGAACCTGAAACCTAAATGTTTTAACACTTCTGCTTAAAGTTCATCTAACAAGACTAGGTGGTAAAGGCTTTGAAATAAAGATAATAGCTTTATTGCTCTTATCTCGCTGTAATTAAGCAATGATAGTTCTGCAAAGCTGGAGAAGGGTGCAGCACCTGTCACTTATGATTAAAGTCTCTGCTGGGACTTTAAGCTTGGTGTTTCTCAACTGGGAGTTATGTCAAATGTCTTTGAAAAGTGAGTGCTTACATATTTATGGTGCAAAATTACTTCAATTATGTTCAGAAATAAAAAGTGATATGAAAAACACTTATATTTATGGTTCTTCCAAAAATTATAAATTCAATATTCACAAGTGAAGAACAGATAAGAAACAGTTTTAAGATCTAAACCATTAGTTGTGTTTGTTAGACAGTCTTCAAATGTTTGATGTAAAATTCTTGGTGTTCATTTATTTTTTCCTGAGAGAAATGTGTACTTTCAAAATTTGTCTTCTGTTTGTCACTTGTTATTTATTATGCTTCTTGCGTTGTGAATGGACGTAGAAAGCAATCATTGATCAGTGTCACCTTTTCTCTTATTAACAGGGACTCTTCTCAATCTGAACCAGTGTTCTGAGCACTTACAATTGCTGACACTGCCCCAAGTAAAATATTGTCAGATTAAAACAACGACAACAACATCAGAAAGTACTGTTCTGCTTTGCCTGTTCATCACCATTTCATTGTCCAAGGATCTGTATGAAGGTGAGACTTGTTCTGTATTTAAACTGTAACTAGGATAAAACTTCCCCTAGTTCTTGGTTAAAGTATGCAGTTCCATCTGTGAGCACTTGATATGCCATCTGCAGCGCTGTGACTATAATCTTTACATATGGCCCATGACCACCACATTTGACATTTCTTTTATAATTAACTGACTAGTAATTTTTATTTGATATGCATTGGTGTTTGGCCTGTTTCTATGTCTGGGTAAGGGTGTCAGATGCCCTGGAACTGGGATTACAGACAGATTTGAGCTGCTATGTGTGTTCTGGGAATTAAACCCAGATCAGAAGAATAGGCAACGCTTTTAGCATCTGAGCCATGAATCCAGCCCCAGTTGACCTTTCTTTCATACAGTTTAGGAAAATCAAAATGAAATTTAATATATGCAAATGTTGATAGCTCACTGTCAAGCGAGTGTAAGAATAAATTAAAATAATTCAATCAGTGAGCATATTATTTAACCTATTTTCATGTTATATCAAGAGGCCAGCCTGGAGGAAACTGGAAGCACACCAAGCAGGTAAGATATTCACCTTTTTTCAAGTTAGGAAATCTCACTCATCTGTGAGATCATTCACATGGTCGTAATCCGGGATATTAAATCATGTAGAACTAGGTGAGATCAATTGTCACCAGAACCACTCACTAAGCAAATGGTTTTTACCTAATACTTTGACTCATAGGTTCCTAGAGGCATCTATTTAAATGACACATAAATGCCCTTTAACCCTGTTTCCTTACACAATTATTTGGCGTTAAGCATGGTGGAGTATAATTCTACATCAAGCCTTAAGAGGTAGAGGGAAGGAAATCAGGATTTTCTCCTTAGCTGCCTGGTAAGTTCAAAGTCCACCAAAACTATAGGAAATAACAAGATGACAGCTTTTGAGATAAACTAAGTAGTAAGCTTTATTATGTTTCAAATAAACTATAATTTTGAGAATATTTTGATTTTCAGAAAAATTAAGGTGTTGATCCCTAGCCTTTTAATATACACCACACTCATTTTAATATATGCCCCGCTCACAACCTATTGCTCTGGTTTTGGGACATTTGGCATGATTAGCCAATGTTTAATGCATTACTAAGATCCGTGGGTTATTTATATTCCCTGGATTACAGTGCATGTGCTTTTCCTCCTCTATGGTTGCGTCTAACTTGCCTCTGTCTTTGTTTCTTGGCATTCTGATGCCTGTGGCAAATTTTGTTTATTTTCCTTCTTGATAACAGCATCAGATGAGGATTAATAACTTCTTATCCTTTGTGGATACATTTAAATTTCAACATGTGATATTTTCCTCATGACTAGATCAGTGATTGACAATCACAGAATTAAGAATAAGTAATATACCCAAAGCAAAATACCATTTCATCATCCAATATCTAGAGTAAAAAGAAATCCTGCTTGTCCAGCTGCAGTTATTTGTGAGATTTCTTTTTTTTATTAGATATATTTTTTACTTACATTTCAAATATCCCCTTTCCTTGTCCCCCACCCCGAAAACCCCCTAACCCATCCTCCCTCCCCCTGCTCACCACTCCACCCACTCCTGCTTCCCGTTCCTGGCATTCCCCTACACTGGGATATCGAGCCTTGGTCCGTCCAAGGGACTTTCCTCCCTTTGAAGTCCAACAAAGCCATCGTCTGCTGCATATGCATCTGGGGCCACATCTTTGTTCCATGTGTACTCTTTGGTTGGTGTTTTAGTCCCTGGGAGCTCTGGGGGTACTGGGTAGTTCATATTGTTGTTCCTCCTATGGCGCTGCAAACCTCTTCAGCTCCTTGGGTCCTTTCTCTAACTCTTCCATTGGTGACCCTGTGCTCAGTTCAATGGCTGGCTGAGAGTGTCCCCCTCTGTATTTGTCATGCACTTTCAGAGCCTATCAGGAGACAGCTATATCAGGCTCCTGTCAGCAAGCACTTCTTGGCATCCAAAATAGTGTCTGGGTTTGGTAACTGTATATGGGACGTATCCCCAGGTGGCGCAGTCTCTGGATGGTCTTTTCTTCAGTCTCTGCCAGAGGACCCTGCTATACCACTCCTGGGCATATACCCAGAGTATTTTCCAACATGTAATAAGGAAACATGTTCCACTATGTTCATTGCAGTCTTATTTATAATAGCGAGAAGCTGGAAAAAACCCAGATGTCCCTCAACAGAGGAATGGATACAGAAAATGTGGTACATTTACACAATGGAATACTACTTGGCTATTAAAAACAATAAATTCATGGAATTCTTAGGGAAATGGATAGAGCTAGAAAATATCATCCTGAGTAAGATAACTGAATCACAAAAGAACATACATGGTATGCACTCACTGATAAGTGGATATTAGCCTAGAAGCTTGGAATACCCAATATACAATTCACAGACCAAATGAAGCTCAAGAAGAAGGAAGACCAAAGTATGGAACTCTGGTCCTTCTTAGAAGGGTAAACAAAATACCCACAGAAGGAGATACAGAGTCAAAATGTGAAGAAGAGATTTCTTTGCTGGAGTGTCACTTTATTCTATTTTACATACTATAGTGTATGTTATTGAAATCATACATGGTACACATTTAAAAAGAATAGTAATTATATAAATTATTTAGAATTCTTATGCATAAGATCTTTATCTTTCTTCTATTATATACTTCATCACTTATTTATAAATGAAAAATCACTAGATTTATTTAATTCTTTGAACTATAATTTAAAACTCTTTTATTCATGATTAAAATTGTTCAAGCTGTCTCCCATACCTATTTAACACCACTTTCTTATTTTCTGAGGTGATAAAATGTTCTGTCATCATCTTGTATACATCTTCTCTCAGTCCTAAATTGTCACTATCTTTAAGTAGCCCTGACTGCTTTTGTTAGACAATTAATTTAGAAAGCAAGACTTTGATTTAAATATTTTTTACTGCTACCATGGTGTTCTTTTCAATTTTCTCAGCTAATGCAGCAAAGAAATATATGTATCTACTGACTTGTACATGCACGTTTACTGCTACCATGGTGTTCTTTTCAATTTTCTCAGCTAATGCAGCAAAGAAATATATGTATTTACTGACTTGTACATGCACACATATATAAAAACAGTTTGCCTTCAAACCTTCCAATTATTTATTGACTCTACAACCTAAGTGAGGGTAGATATTGTTCATCTCATTATTTATTGTCTAGCCAGCAAGAGGGAAAATACATAAATTAGTACAAAATGACTATTGAACAAAAACATAAATATTTGGCAACATTATTTACTAGAAATGGTTCTACTTAATTAATTTTTATGAGACGACTTTTACACTTGAATATCAATCTATGTCTTAAATTATTTAAGGATTAATAGTAAAATATATTTAAAGCCTGATATACTGCTTCATATAAATATTATACAACAACAAAGTCCTTAATCAATCACTGCTAACTTCTTTCCAGTACCATTATTTCTTGAAAATATCCTGTTGGTGTGTGTGTGTGTTTACAATATCTTCCAGTTTATAATTATTAGTACACAAATTACATTTACAAATATTTTACAGATTTATTTGGTATTTTAAAATTACCTCAAATAACATTGTGTGTGCAAGTGTCCATTATTCTGGCCCTTTACTATTTCTGATAAAGGTATGAGAACACAAACTTCAATCTAAAAACTTAAGCTATAATATGTTCTGATTATTAGAAGTTTTTTCTGGTAAGGTTAAATTTCTTTTGGTGCCACTCCAATATTTTATATTTTGTTCATTTTTTGCTTTTGTTGTACATATTTAACAGTTATGTATATTGTTTTAAAATCAAAATATCTGTATGAAATATGTGCTCTGTTTAAGCCGCTCTGTCTGCTCTTTGTTTTGCGATGTTTCTTATGCTTCATATCTGTGTACATGCTTTGTATGATAGTGGGTGCCCTGGTACTCTGGAGTCAAATCAGTGACTATTTTTCTTCCTGATTCTCCTTTCAAAGTCATAATCTTCTCACTACATTCTTCCATGACTACTCTAGGACTTAAGGAAGCTTGAATTTTGCATGAAATTCTAGTGGATTGGTCAGCACATTGACTCGTGCAAAACTGGAGCAACAGCTCAGTGAGGAAAGGGGATTGTCAGCAAGTGTGAAGGTTTCGGGTCTGATAGCTCAAGTAAAGCTAGATGTGATGGTGTGTGTCTGTGAGGTCAACATTCCTGTAGGGAGATGGAAAGGAGAAACAGGAGAGTCCCGGGACTATCACTAACTGATCTGACTAGCCTACATTTTTGTGATATTTTTCAGGTGTACTCTGACATATACATGTATATCAGGACATGAAAGCACATTCTGTCTGTCTCTGTCTCTCTGTCTCTGTCTCTGTCTCTGTCTCTCTGTCTCTCTGTCTCTCTGTCTCTCTCTCTCACACACACACAAAGGAATAAAAACCAAATATAAATGTATTTTCATGTATGTATGTATATCTTATACATACTTAAAAGAGAAGGAAATAACTACTTCCTATTCTTTACGTCTCAGAAGAAGATGGGGAAGAGGAAGAGAAGAAGGAGGAGAAGGAGGAGGAGTAAAAGGAGGAGGAGGAAGAAGAGAAGATTGCTGCCATTGGGCTTTATGATTTGGATAGACCATATTTATTCTTGCCTGTGCTGTATCTAACAAATAGGACATTGCATCATCCAAGATCCTAACCAGTAGAAATTTTTCTTATATGGAAAGAATAAATATGTCTGAGATACATTGAGGTTGGTATTAAGATTGACAGGTTATCCTATATCACATGGCTGGGTCCAAGAACATAGGAAGATACTTAAAATGGAAGATGGTAGAGGAAATTCTGAGAACATGGTGCATGGTTTGTGAAGAGTATGTAGATGTTTTTGACTGAGAAGGTAGAAGATGGAATTCCTATGCCAAGGAATACAGGGAGCTTCTTTAAGCTAGACTTCTAAGCTTAAACTTGAATACTGGACAACTTTTACAATAACAGCAACAATAAATTAGTGGCTGTTTTTAACAGTACTAATAGAAAACTAATGGTAATATCAAATCAATTTGCATTCTACTTAAGTGCTCAGGGTTTTTTAATATCTATAGCTCTGCATCTCAATGCCATCTTTCTTTTTTTATTAGATATATTTTTTATTTACATTTCAAATGATTTCCCCTTTTCTGGACCCCCACTCCCCAAAAGTCTCATTCCTCCCCATGTTTTGCCACCCAACCCTTTCCACTTCCCTTTTCTGGTTTTGCCCTATACTGCTTCACTGAGTCTTTCCAGAACAAGGGGCCACTCCTCTGTTCTTCTTGTACCTCATTTGATGTGAATGCCATCTTTCAAAGCCATCTGACCAATGAATATCCAACCATCTCCAGCCACTGCTCCCTGAGGTCTGAAGGCTTGTCTTTTTAAGTCTACTGAAAATTACTTTATATTGGAATCCACTGGACATCTCAAATTCTTTGTTTTTAACCAAACTCTGGTCGTCCCAAAGCTCTTTAAATTCTTTTGCTTCAGTGACTTGATTATATATGTTCTCTTTTTGAGCTCACAAGCCTTAAGGGAATTCTTTCCTCACCTGTTTCCCATCCAGCACACTACCCATCAAAAATTCTTTTTTTTTAATTTTTTTATTCGATATATTTTTTATTTACATTTCAAATGATTTCCCCTTTTCAGCCCCCCTCCCACTCCCCGAAAGTAACATAAGCCCCTTTCCCTCCCCCTGTTCTCCCATCCACCCCTTTCCACTTCCCTGTTCTGGTTTTGCCCTATACTGCTACACTGAGTCTTTCCAGAACCAGGGGCCACTCCTCTGTTCTTCTTGTACCTCATTTGATGTGTGGATTTTGTTTTGGGTATTCCAATTTTCTAGGTTAATATCCACTTATCAGTGAGTGCATACCATGATTGATCTTTTGAGATTGGGTTACCTCACTTAGTATGATGTTCTCCAACTCCATCCATTTGTCTAAGAATTTCATGAATTCATTGTTTCTAATGGCTGAATAGTACTCCATTGTGTATATATACCACATTTTTTGCATCCATTCTTCCGATGAGGGATACCTGAGTTCTTTCCAGCTTCTGGCTATTATAAATAGGGCTGCTATGAACATGGTAGAGCATGTATCCTTATTACATGGTGGGGAATCCATTCTTCCGATGAGGGATACCTGAGTTCTTTCCAGCTTCTGGCTATCATAAATAGGGCTGCTATGAACATGGTAGAGCATGTATCCTTATTACATGGTGGGGAATCCTCTGGGTATATGCCCAGGAGTGGTATAGCAGGATCCTCCGGTTCTGAGGAACCACCAAACTGATTTCCAGAGTGGTTGTACCAACTTTCAACCCCACCAGCAGTGGCTGAAAATGATAAATAATTTTGTACATGTTTGATCTTCAGGGGATCTGTTCCTTCAGTAATGGAAGCCAGTTACATCATAGGATGATAGAATATGGTAGAGTTTCAGTTGCAAGTCAGAGAAAAGAGAAAAATCCCTGCATTTATGGATATCACAGAGTAAGGGTTGCTGAGCTTAGAGGGTAGTTTTTGCAGAACACAGCAGCTAGAGAGGGCAAAAACCATCAGGCAGCCTCTGTGATCCACTATTCCAGCCTTTTGTATATAGCTAAAAATAAATGACATTATGAAAAATGGGTTAAAGGGATGTGGAGACCAAGGGATTTATGGGTGTCAAATTCAGTTCTGGCTTCTTGCTGTTGCAATTGGGGTGTCATGGGGCCAAAGCCAAGCCCCCTTTTATCTTTATGCACTGCCAGTTTGTTAGGTAGCGCCATCTGAGTCTGTGTGGAATGCTGAACCGCAGATGAGTGGACTAGAAAGGTGCCCACGTGTATAGAAATCAAGAGTTATTAAAGGCTGATAACAGCTACAAGCCAGCAAACCCTGGAGGAAGTTTGAAACCATCTGTCTCATGACTCTGGTGCCTGTTGTCTGATTCTGAAGGTACAGACTGCTGGGTTGTTTGCTCAATGTCTGACCAGATTGGACTGAATTACATATGCCTGTGAGATGATCCAAGTTGACAGAGGAGCCAGAGTAACCACTTAGGTCTTCATAGAAAGGCAGAGGCATGGCAGCCATCTTCCTTCCTTCCTCCCTCCCTCCCTCCCTCCCTCCCTCCCTCCCTCCCTCCCTCCCTCCCTCCCTCCCTCCCTCCCTCCCTTCTTTCTTTCTTTCTTTCTTTCTTTCTTTCTTTCTTTCTTTCTTTCTTTCTTTCTTTCTTTCTTTCTTTCTTTCTTTCTTTCTTTTGAGTGTGGTGTTGGCATTAAGTAAATGACTGGCAGCGTTAAGCAAAAAGAAAGAAGAATAAAGCAGGGTAAAACGTGTGTTCTCAGGAAGAGCAGGCTAGAATCAGGAGATTTAAGGGAAGAATTTAATTTTAGGTCCCTGGGGGTTATAGGAGTAGATAGATGGAGCCGATCAATGGGTGAGTATTCCATAGCTGCTTCTCTGGGATAAAATCCAGCGGCAAAGGAGCAGGGTATGCTATCCTTGCATAGCACGATGTGAACTAACTTAATCCTGGAGAAAATTACTAGTTCTCACAGTTATTTGCTAGCTGAACTAAACTCACAGTTCAAATTCTGAGTGTTACAACCTGTTCTTTCCATAGTACTAGAATTCAGAAATCATGTAATTTCGTTATTTCTGTAATGCCTATATATATTATACTACAATATAAAATGATGGTCCTTAGAGAGTTTTGACAGTCTCATTAGATATTTTTCATGATACAATGGTGAAATTCTACTAGCATCATTTGGATCAAACTTTCAGATCTGGAGAATGCCCAGCATGTCAGGAGACAGTTCCCAGGCTCTGAACCCAGCATTTAATGCTGCATGGAAGTACATTGTAATAATAATTTTGCATATAAATCTTCCATTTTTTTTTTTTGCTTTCTGGAAGTCTCCAGGAAGCCCTACTTGTCTGGAATTATTTCCTCCTTTTCAGATGATACTAAGCATGGCACACTGGTGTACTTACTTTGAAGCTAATGTGTAAAGTAAGACTCACCTTTAGGTAGCATGGCCTCACATGTGCATCTTATAATACTGCTTTCATAAATTTGTTTCATTTAATTGAATTAGGTTGAGACCTCCTTAAGTCCCAAAGAAACTATAAGCTTAGACAAAATAAAAATTAACATTAATATGCACTTATTAGCATACTTTGATAATGATGGAAATGTTTCTACCTCTGGTGTCAGTTTATTATCAGACACCATTAACTTGAAAGATACTGCTTCGCTGTGAAATGTAAATAAATATTATAACCCCCCATAGTTCTGTCAATATGATCATCTGCATAACCCTTTTTTCTGACCTGCAGCTGAAGACTGAGCCCAAAACCTATGCTTCCTAAGCAAGCACTCAACTACTGAGCTATTTCCCTAACCCCAACCTGTGTAGCCCAGGCTGCATTTCAACTTGTGAATCCTACCAGCATGCACCTCCACTACTAATTATTCCTGAAACTTTTAGTCATCATCATATAATCTAATCACAAGGCCAGTTGAAGTTTTATGAGCTGTCCATCTACAAAAGATTGGGTATTTTATACTGTTGATAGTTAACGAAAAAAAGAGACACAGATACTTTCCAGTCATTTGAAAAAATGCACACAGGAGATGATTCATTGAGACCCTAATGAATGGCTGTCATCACAGAGCAGATAAATGTTACTAAGAGAAGAGATAATTATATCATGGCCTGAGGAACAAAGGCTTCATGCTAATCATCTAAGCTTACAATATTTCCAAGAGAAAGTGAAGCTGCAGGTGTTCCTGATGTTGTGGGAACATCTAGAAGAGAGATCAGGGCTGTGTCTTCCCAAAGGCATTCTGAACTCTGTAACTAAAAAGGAGGTGGGGAATGCTCATTATGGTAACTCGGTGAGATAGGTATCCGTTTCATCCTGTCTTTACAGACTGAAAAATAGAGACCAGATAAATTTCCCTGTGGCATAGGAGACATCTGAGGAAGAAATCTGACCTCCAAAACGCACTCTGAATCTCCATGCTGATTGGTCAGCTCAAAAAGAAGAGATTCATAGAAACAAACACTGCTGTTCAGAATAGGAAGGATGCTCAGGGTAATGAATGCCAGGACGGCCACTGTTAGAAAGGCAAAGATGTGTGGACCCGGCAACAGCTCAAGATTCAGTGTGACTCAGTTTTTACTGGACTATGAGATGCAACTCAAGGGGAATATGAAGAAGCTGAATTTTCTCCTTTGGTGGTTTATGCAAGGTCCTGATGGCAGCATTAATCATCTAGTTCCCACAATCCAAACTTCTTCATGCTAGGAATGAAGCTTATTGAAGTAAATTATCGTGTTCCTGATCATGTACCAATTTAAGGAAAAGTTTTTCAAATTCTATTTGCTGGTAATTCCCCTACTGTAGCTTTAGACAACTTAAACCTAGTTAGTCCTGTTCTCTCTCTATGGATTTCTCAAACACATCATTCACTGTACCTAAAAATTCCCAGTACCCAGCTAAACTTTCAACTCTCCATAAATGCCATCTCGATTTCCACCTGAAGCATCTGATTCATCAAGGTACCCATGAGTTTCCCAAAGTCCAGAGACAATCTTTGTCTACTTCCATGCAAAACTGCAGTATCATGCTTTTCTTTTCTTTAGGACACCTGCCACTTAGACCAGAGAACTGATCTGACAGAGTACCAGCTCTCTTCCATAGCCTCCCATATTAGATATCTGAAATTAGATATCTTTGGTGTGATATCTTTTTTTTTGCATTTCTTTTCTTATTAGATATTTTATGTGTTTACATTTTAAATGTTATCCCCTTTCCTGGTTTCCCCTCCGGAAGCCCCCTCCCATCCAATCCCTCTTCTCCCTGCTTCTATGAGGTATCTTAACCATCCATTTAAGTTTATTTCTTCTTCATTATTCAATCCAATACAGTTCCTTAAGAATGAATTAGATCCATTTTATTTTAGAAGTAGCATTAATAGAAAATGTAATGCCAGATTTTTAAAGAACCCCAATGTGAGGTTTAGAATTCCCCTGTTGTGATATTTAAGGTAGATTAAATACCATTTGTAAAGGATTGTGACTGGGTTTGCCAGCAACATGCAATTATATCCATAGTTCAAGGCGATTTTTGTTATTTGTTAGATAAGTGAAAGAAAGCTGACTACATTCCTAAGGCATTTCTGGTTTTGTTCTGTTAAAACAGCAGGGAGGAAGTCTTTCTTCCCTGCATGTTTCAGTGTCGTAGTACCTGGAAAATAGCAGGTAACCACATGAGTCGTGCTGTGCTTTTCCATGCAATTATTACAGAAATGTAAAAGATGGTGAAAGAAAGGAAAAATCCCAAAGAATCACTACTTATGAAAGGTTTTAGCTTAATATTTTAGGTGTGGCCTCTGTAAGTAGAAACTTATTTTATCTTGAGGTTGTGTTCAGTGTGTGTGATCCATGTCTGAAGAAGTAAAATGCCAAACCTTCATTCACTCACCAGAGTAGAAGCCTTCACAATGAGGTGGAATGGTGACCTCTACAGCACGCTAGACTACACCATCTTCTGAGGATTGTCCTAAAGCTGCCAGCCATAAAATTAAAAACAGTAACAAAATCGACAAAAATAGGGATGTTAGCTTTTCTTAAAAATTAGCAACCCATGACTTAAGGGGAAAGTATGTACACATGGTAAATGAATGATTTTTATATTCATCATAACACATTTCCCAAATTATAAGAGTGAGGACAAAACAGCCCCACCCCTGTGAGCTGGCGGTATAGCAGGTTCACTGGGCCATGCTGCTCTTTGCAGTGTGCACCCAGCTGATATTACATGTATTTGTAAATACAAGTGCTAATTATTTATGCCGTTGCTTGCATGAATAGTACATGGATTCAGAAGAGTTTTCTAGTTCACTTTTTATCATAATTAAATGGATAGTAATTCAAAAGCATTGGCTAAAAACCATGAAAACAGAGTCTGTGGAGCATGGCATCTCTGAACTTAGAAGTCAGAATATAAAATGGGTTTTGGCTGTAAACAAATAAGTCCAGCATTAATAGTCTCAGTGTCTTCTGTGTTGTAAAAGTTTACTTCCCAAAACCACTCTCAATTACTTATTAAATTTAAGTAATAACTATGCTTCTCAGTAATTTTTTAAATTTTGTTTTATGTATGTGGGTGATTTGCATGAATGGATATCTGTGCACATGCTTGTCTGGTACCTGCAGAGGTCAGAAAGGGCATTGAATCCCCCAGGACTGGAGTTATATATAGTTGTGAGCCACCATATGCATGCTGGAAATTGAACCTGTGTCCTCTGAAAGAACTGTAAGTGCTTGAAGCAATCTCTTCAAATACTCGCTGTCTGTTTTAATTTTAAAGCAGTAGTAGCTTGAAGCAGAGCCAATGACTCTTGAAAAAGCAAGGAAAACATTAATCATATAATTTTAAAAAAAATTATCATTAAAGCTCATACTTTGAAATTGTTAAGAAGTTCCAATAATCTGTGGTAGAATATGGGGAATTTACCACAAGTGCCTTTCCTACATTACAGTGCAGTCACCCATCCAAGACTCTTTAAAGACTCAGTAACCTCTTTGATGTTCCCGTAGACTAGCTCTCAAAATACATTCTTGTGCCTCGAATTTTGCCCTTGGCTGATTACAAGCAGTTACAGAGAAAGCCGATGTAGATGAAGGGAATCTGTTTGAAGCACGATATACTTTGTTACTTCTACTGTTTCCTCCACCTAATGGTTTCCCATGCTTTTTGTATCTACGTAGTCTTACTAGGATTCTGTCCTATCACATGAACATGTATACCCGTGATTAATAATGGTGTGTCTGTTTACTACTCAGAAGATAAAGGAAGGTATTTAAAAACTTTCTCTCTAGTAATTATCCTTGGCTTTGTGCAACATACACCTTAATTAATCATGGTTTTATGTACGGTTCGGAGTTCAAGACAAATGTGATTGTCCTATGGCGTCTCAGATGATAAGATATGTTTCTTTTGTTTGTTTTTTGTTTTGTTTGTTTGTTTGTTTCTGTCATGTGCCACTTGTCCTCAGATAAATACTCAAAAGATACACCAAAAGGCAAAGGTAATGCCCTGCTTCTGAATATGTCAGAATAAGATAAAACAGAAGCCTTGTTGATTCTGATCTAGGAAATCCCTACACAGTACTTACAAGCCAGGTGGGATCTCTTGACAGCTCCAGGTCAAAGCAGCTCTGAAAGAGCTAAACCTTGAAGAAGGAAAGAAGGTGAGTTTCTATTCTGAATACTGAGATACTCTTAGAAAAGACTAATTAAAATAGATATTGAACATTCAAGTCAGTCTATCACACATAAACACACTCATAGCATAATATGCAGAAGTTTATCTTTTACAAGGTTAAATATGTAGCACTTTATATGTTTGATTTTTTTGGGGAAAGCTCTAAGTATTTAACTAAACTTCATCCAATTTTTAGAATATCGAAAGTATTTTTCTAATACTTAGAATCAGAATTCTATAAGCATTTTCAGACCTGTGGGAGAATCACATCCATTTCTTTCATATTCCTTTAGCAACATCCATGTAACATGTTGCCTCATATTCCTTAAAAGGTAATAAAATTCAGTGTCCTTCTATCAAAAATTTAAAATAGTGAGATGTTTCCACAAACTACATTGAAAAGCCAGTGATAATTTCTCATGGCTTTTCCTTGAAAGAAGTTATTTTTGGCTTTTTATGCATGTTCATTTGTTCCATACTGTGCTAATGATTTTAATCATTTCTTCCAATCTCTACCCTTAATGTTTCTTCACCTTCCTGCTCCAGGGGACAAGTGGCCATTTCACTCTTCCACAGCATCTGGCTTCACCCATAATTGATTCTCTGCTTCAAACATTTCTACTCAACTTCATTTCGGCCACAAATTTAAAGGGACCATTTCGCTCTTATTCATTGTCTTTTCCAACTTTATCATCTTTCTCATTTTCCTTAGACTTCCAAATCTGACGTTCTTTCAACCAGATTGTGCCATATATTTCTACAGTCATTCTCTGTAATCCCACTGTAATAAGCTTGAAGATCCCTACAGAATGCGTGAAACACAGATATTCTCAGAGTCAGAAGCCTCAAGTGAACAAGCATGTGGTTTGCTGCCAGGTGGATCTAGCAGTGAACTTGTTTCTTTTCTGTCCAGGTTCTAGTACCTTCTTCCATGTCTCCTGTGTCTCCATGTTGTCTATGTGTCTCTTTGCCTCTGTCTCTCTTTGGCTGTTTTTCTTTCTCTTCATCTCTCTGTGTCTCTGTTTCTCCCTCGCTCCCCTTCTCTCTGTCTGTTTTTCTGTCTCTCTGTCTCTCTTTGTATTTCTGTGTCTCTTCTTTCCCTTCTGCCTCTCTCTCTCTGCATGTCTGTGTCTCTGCGCCTCTCTCTCTCTCTCTCTCTCTCTCTCTCTCTGTGTGTGTGTGTGTGTGTTCTATACTTTTACTCTACTCCTCTCTTTTCTATTAAGTTCACTTCTCTACTTGTCTCTTAATCGAATTCACTTGTTATGTCACTGGAGACTTGTGATTAATTAAGATAATATATTTCAAAATAAATTAATCCATCTGTAAAAGGCAGTATTCTTTAAGGCATAATATAGCCACAGGGTCTATGGATTACAAGAATATCTTTTTGGTGGTTGCCGCTCTACCAACCTCTCTGTGATTCAGGACCTTGGGATGTAGTCAATCATTCACAGAAAGCAAGTAAACAACACACTTTCCAGCTCTATTTTGTACTCAATAGACCTTTGAAACACTTTGTCATGACCTTGCTACCGCCCATTTCTTTCTACTCCTCAATTCTTTTTTAAAGTTTTTTAAAGACAAATTAGTTGCCCTTTTCTGCTATTTTTGATATCCATTTGTGACCCTCTCATTTTTCTTTTCGACTATTTTCAAAGACTTCATTTTTTACAACGTCCATCAAAATGCTTTCCCATGTCAATGGCAATCTCTCTGCTTTGTTAAATCTCATCCTCCGTTTTCACTTCTCATTGTTAGGAGACAATATAGCCTACCAGTAACTTCATTGTTCTTTCTGTGCTGGGTCAGGACAGCCCTTCCTAAGTTTTTTCTTTTATCTCTAGCTATGCATCCCAACCCCCATGTGGTTGTGTCTTATTGTCTTGCTCAGCTTGTAAATACTGCAGCTCCTTTGTAACCACATGCTGACAGTTCCCCAACTTTTATCTTTAATTTTAAACTTTCCTCTGAAAAGAAAGATATATGTGTATGTCAGATCTATAACGTACCTCAAAATTCTTACAACAATGAAGGCCAAATTTATCAATTGTATGTATCATGCCAAACATTCCTTTATGGTATCAAATAGTTTTTCAAGATATCACTTCATGCACAACATTTGTTATGTTTCATGTTTTTCATTTAACATTGCAGGTTTTATCGATCAGTAAAATATCTGTCTTGCCTTCAGTTATATGCAGAACTGAGTGGCTTCTTAATCCTTCTATCACTATTAATGCATTCAAGTTCTGTCTACATTACCCGGAGATGAAAGACAGTACAATGTAACTTCTGCCCTTGCTCACATATAAGTGAGTCTTGAAACAGCAACCAAGATGATCCAAGAAAATTAGCACAATACATGACTTCTCTGTTTAGGCATTCAACAAATCTCTTCCTACTTAGAAAGAGTCAAGGTCCTTAAAAAAACCTTGTTATCATTCTAGGCCCATTCTCTTCCATCCTTCCCTTGATTGCAGTGTTCATGCAAAGCTGAACTGGTAGATATTTAAACCACACAAGCAGCTTTGGAAGTCTTCCTGTATCCCCTCTGTGTGGAAGTACTTTTCTCTGTTTCACGGACCTAAATCCTTTCTTCATGTCTTTGAGTTAAGAGCTTTGGGCATCTCATCCTACATAAAGTGAAGTGTCTCCTATAGAAGCATTTCTTCCCACTCCTCAGTTCTGACATATTCTTCTCAATGGACCTTCTTCCAAGCTATCACATAGACAGAAACAGACACAGATGCATCTTATTGAAAAGCAAAGGCTGCATATTCAGACTCACTTGACAAGTGGTTCAGTGACTGTCTCCTGAGTTCGGCACTGACTCACAGTCCCAAGTCCTCAGGTGTCATCTAATTAGATGCTGGATACATGGGAAATCTGGAGCTGAGGTAACTGGAAGCTAAGTATCTGATGGGATCGGTTAGTGACAGAGACATGATTGTTTCACTTTCTTTGGTTCTAAGTTAAAGCTTAGAAAAACTTGGGAAACTGAGTTATTAATAATGTGCCGACAACCATTTAGTTTGTTTTCACGCGTTACTGTTTAGCTTCCAGACGCAACCTAGAAGTAGCAGTATGACCTCTTGTAAGTTTGGCTTAGCTGGACTCTTGAATAGATTTTTCCAAATACAGAGCTGGGTTTCTACACAATAGGTTCCTGTAGGTTGTGTGTCAGTTTTAAAGTCCTATATGGGTTAGCTGCTCTCTGCTTATGTCTTCAGTGGCTTGTGTACTTATGTGTTTAAGCATCACTATATCTCTCCTTTTTGAAATGCAGGCTTGGGGACAAAGACAATGTCAGGCAATTTGTCACCTCAGGGATGTGACTTGACACTTAATAATTTTTTTATTCATGGTGCCCTGTATACATTCCATGTCTAATAGTGTAAAAAGAGGCAGCTCTCTGATTCCACCTATTCTCATGAGTAGTTAAATGAAAAGCAGAGCATATCAAGGACACTGAAATAAAGTCATTCGATAAACTAATAGCCAGGGCTATCTTCCCTCTGCTTCATTCTGGTGGTTAAAATAGATCTTTCTTACAGATAGATGGCTTGCAAATGACCCTTAAAATGATGGAATCTATGAAGAGGGTTAAAGTTTCCTGTGTTAAAATCATGCTGTGAAATGTTGGCTAAAATGATTGCTTCTCTTTTACTAACTTTTCAAAGTCAAAGCAATAGGATGGAGTCTTATTATGAACTATATAGAGACAAGCCACAATGGTCAGTAGCTTCAAAGGTGTGTGCCCTGTCATTCACGAGCTTTCCTATAACCTTTGCGTAGTCTGTATTTGTAGAATCATGCTTGTCCCTATGGTAGAGAGTAAACCAGAGCGCCTCCTGGTGTTGACATTCTAGAACATCTGGAGTTAATGGCTCATCAAGAAAAAGCAAATCAAGACAGGACTCATTCAAGAAACAAGTTTGGGATCTGAACAGAATTCGGAAATTAATAAATAAAAATGGTTACTAAATACAATAAAATAATCATGGTCCACAGAAATTTGAAAAATGCAAATTGAAACAACTTCGAGACATACTTTTACCCCTGTCAGAATGAGTGCGGCCACAAAACAGCTGACCATAATACCAGGGAGTCTGTGTGGCAAAGAGAACCATGATTTCCAGTCCCTTGGATTGCAAACTGATCCAGTCTCTCTGGAAATCAGTGTGTGAAGACTTCTCAAAACATGGAAAGCAAAGCTGGCAAATAACCCAGCTTGCTGTTTGCTGCCACACTTCGTAACTACAACCCCTCCTTTTTCAACAATACTTGATCACCCATGTTAACTGCCACTCTGTTCACAAAACTAAAAACTGGAAACAACTGGATTGTCCTTTATCTGCTCAATGGATCATGAAAATAGGATACATATACACTCTGGAATATTATTTAGATGGAAGAAAGGTGAAATCATGAAGTTTCCAGGTAAATGAAAAGAAATAGAAAAGGTCATACAGAGTGAGGAAATGGACCCAGAAAGGAAGAGGGTGAATGGTTTCAGCTATAGGTGTCCAAGAAGTGTACATCTGAGTACTTTATTCATGTTAAGTAAGAACGAGCTTTGACACTGTCATCTCTGACAGTTATTACTGGGCTCTTCCTCTGTTTCGCGTTCATTCTTAATATCAGGCACAACTAATCTAGCCAATATCATCTGAACTCAAAATTTCCAATGTTTTTACCCTCGAGTCTGAGCTTCCATTTAAACCACAACACAGTTGTGTATTAAGTGGCATTCAGTCAGTGTAGTGTTCCCATACATTTCCAGAAGGCTTTCTGTAATTTGGTATCACTGATATGAACAGGTTTTCACAATGAACTTAGGAGGTTCTATTGTTTTTTAATTTTAATTTCTCTAATTGTAAAACTGATGCTCTAGGATGATTAGTAACTTGTCTAGGTTTTCATAGCTATTGAGTCTCAAAGGTAGAATTAACTGCCAGGTGTATCTAACTTAACAATCTAGATACTTCGCCTAGACTACTGTGGGAACTCATCCTTATATTTTAATTTCTCTAGATTCTCATTTTCTCCACAAATAAAATAGCCTCTTTCATCTACTGAAGTATATTCAGAGACCATTTACTTTAAAACTAAACATTTAATCCCAACCATCATTAAAATACAGATTCTGGCAACAACCAGTCATCTCAGTGGGTCAAGACACTCACCACATATGTCTGAGGACCTAAGTCCAATACTTGGAGCCCAAAATGTATTATACCCATGTAGTAATGTTATAATGAAATACAATATTCAGTTAATAGATGCTAATAAATGAAAAATGTGGGAAGAGGGACTAGAAATATGGCTCACAGATTAAAGCACTTTCAACTCTTCAGAGAATCAGGAATCAGTTCCCAGAACCTCTAGCTCAACTCTAGAGTTCAGCAAGAATCTGCCACTAAGTGAATGCAACACAAAACTTATTTTTTTATTGTAAAAGTCTTGAGAAAACACAGGGCTATTTAAAGGCCAAGTTCATGAATGATGAAAGTATCAGCTGCTCATGAATTACTTTCTGAATAAATGAGTAATGCATGAACTTAATGCATTTATATTAATTACTCTAGGATGCCAGAGACTTTGACTGTGTGACATTTCCCTGCTAAGAATGCTTGCACTCATGTGCATTTTCTGCAGCATGATGGTATAAAATTGACACTTATATGATAAAAGCTTTACTTTGAGTTTCATATTTTGATTCCCACCCAACTACTGCAGGATACCGTCATGGTGCTGCGCAGTGGCTCTCAGCTTCAGAACAAGACTTGTCAACATTGTCAAGTTATAATGGGTGCAGTAAGCAGTAACCCCATCAAGTGTCTAGATATGGTGCTGAGGAGAGTTCAAAGAATGATTCTGTCTGATGAACCAATAAAATTGTTAGGCTTAAGAACATTGCCCAAGCCTCCCTCTTGTGTCCATTTTGTTGAGGATTTTTTTGTGGGGTGCCACAGCTACCCTTGTTAAGATAGCTTTGGCCAAGCATTGTTGACTACATTCCGCAGTAGTTTTAAACAATATTTTATTCATTTTAAAGCCAGTTTTTAATTAATTCTGCATTAATTCTGAAAATAAAAACCATCTGGTTATTCTTACATGAGAAAATTCCCCCCACTTAAATATTAGATGCTGATGTTCAAAAGTCAAACTTAGAAGTGACACTATCTAAATTATAGATGAATTGGATTAAGGAACCTAATCTAAGCTATCCAAATTTATATGGGGATTTGAATTTTATTTTAATTTTACCTCTATGCAGGGTCTTAAGAAACTTTTGAGGCATGAAAACCTCTCTCCATGTTCTATAGTTAACCATGTAACACCCAAGTTTAAGCTACAGAAGAAATCACAATCTCTTCTCTCTACTAGGGCCATACAGTCTTGTTTCATTACTCAAAATACGTATCACTTGCAATTATCACTTCCCAAATAAAGTTACCCACGATGCTGACTACCATCACTAATAAATTGTGATATGATCTTTATGAAGAAATAAAGCCTTTCTTCCCCAAGGGGAAAAAAAAAGAAAAGAAAACCTTGGGATACTAGAACTTACTCTGTAGAAATAAAAAAAAAATCATCTCAGATTGATATTTGCTAAATGTTTTTCACTCACAGTTATTTAGCACACTGAAATGAGTTGAAGGCATGACAGACCTAAGATGATGTTTCTTGGTGTGTCCTTAGCTCATCAAAGTCTTAAAAGGATTTATGTTAAAATACTATTTTGTATATAACATACTTTCAAAAAACACAAGTTGTTCAGAACATAAGTGCTTGACAGACATGAACAAAACCCATATATATCATGTCACATATATTTGACACATTAAACTACTGAGGTACTTAAGAAAAATAATTCATAAAAAGTAGAGACTTACCTATATTATATTTATAGTTACGGCAACAAATGTCTACCTGTCTATAACAGGAAAATCATTGTAAAGTGGTCTTGGATTAAGTCTCCAGATTATCATTTTTGCGAAGAGATGGATGGAAGTCAGCAGCACAGAAACATGTATGAGGCAGGTTGGTCTGATGCTGCTGCTTGTATCCAAATGCTAAGTTCTGTACCCCAAGATCTGGTTGCTCCAAAGTGAGCAGATTCTGATGTATACCAGCTGTCAATGAATAAACCTTGCCCCAAGTTATCCATGCCTGGTAAATAAAAATGCCTACAGTTTGTAGCTTCACAGAAAAGATGTAGGCCTGGCTTTGGGTCTGAGGCAGGGAGAGAGAGAGGGGGGAGGGGAGGGGGAGAGCGAGAGAGAGCGAGAGAGAGAGAGAGAGAGAGAGAGAGAGAGAGAGAGCGAGTGAGAGAGAGGGGGGGAGAGAGGGGGAGAGAGAGAGGGAGAGAGAGAGATGGGGAGAGAGAGAGAGAGAGAGAGAGAGAGAGAGAGAGAGAGAAGAGAAGAGAAGAGAAGAGAAGAGAAGAGAAGAGAAGAGAAGAGAAGAGAAGAGAAGAAAAGAGAAGAGAAGAGAGGAGGTAAGAAGGGGGAAGTACCCATGGCCATAAGAGTCAGCTTGTTGGGGTAGAACCTGCCCAGGGAAAGTGAGTGATATTTCAGGGTTATTGACAGGGAAGTAGACAAAATATCACAGAGGGTTGATATCTGTCCATCTCAAATGCTTTAAGGTTTATTATAAATAAAATAGTTTGTGTCTTTTATTTGGAAACTAAATGATGTAAGGTGGGGTACACAACCCCAAATAATATTTACCACAGTGCTCGAATCTAAAATAATATTTACAAAGTTTTCTTTAAACACATGTTATAAAATAGTGAATTCATTACTTTGTATTCTATACTCCGTATTGTGAATTTTAAAGATGAGTTGGATCCTCATGGGCCATCTTAACTACTTCCTGAATGACTTCAGCAATAGGAAACTGACACTGCTTCAAACTAAAGGGTGAATTGGGGGAAATTTGTCCAGCAGCTATGTGATGAAAAACACACATTTATTGAAAAAAATGGAACCTTGGTTTCCTCAATGCAGTTTCAGTCTTCTTTAATCAAATGGGGACTTGAAAATTTGAAGAGGAACTTTTTTTTATTAACTCTTTATTTACAGATGGTATTCTATACTGGGATATCTGGAATATTATGCCTGTCCCATTGCTATTAAAAGAATGAATGTTGGATTAACTTTTCTTCATATAGACATTTTTTCTTTATGTACTTTTATTATCTATATATAGAGAAGATATTAACATAAATTAGCTTCAAGACAAGTGTGCAAAAACTTGATATCATATGCCTTACATCAATTACTTATGTAATTTAAAATATTAGAAACCAGCGAAGAAAAATAAGTAGTCCAGAAACAGTGAGAGAGGTGTGCATTTATTCTTTTACAAATAATGCATGAACGAACAACAAGAAATGGATTGTCTAATAAGCGAAGATGAGATGTACTTTGTTAGTCAGCCATTGGTGTGTCTTCATGCTTCACCATGTCAAGAAGTACATTGGCCTTGGGAGAGAAGATGACTCGGTTAAATTTTAAAATCCATACCAAAGAATGAAGTCAAATAATCTGCTTACTCCTTTAGCTATTGCTTAAAGACAGAATCAAAGTACAATTCATGTTTAGTCATTTAAAAACCCTCTCTTCCCTCTTTGATATTGTGTTTTCTATTTTTTCTCCATACATATAACTTCCTTTTTATTGATATTATAATTACAAAATTCTCCCTTCCCTTTCTTCCCTAAAACTCTTCCTTATATCTCTCCCTGCTTTGCTTTAAACTCATTTCCTCTTTAATTCATTACTTGTTATTGCATGCAAATATATGCATATAATATATATGCACTTTATATAAGTGTGTATATGTGTACATATGCTTCTATAGGCATAATTATGTATATAATATGCCTTGTCAAAGTGCATAATATATATGCACTTTATATAAGTGTGTATATGTGTACATATGCTTCTATAGGCATAATTATGTATATAATATGTACATGTATATAATGCATATGTACATGGTTTCTAAATACAATGTGTTCAGTCCATGTACTATCACTTGCATGTATGTTTTCAGGTCTGACTGCTTGGCACTGGACAAGCAGTGTGCTCTTTCTTCAGGAAGACCTCTGCAGGTCCCAGCTGGCTCCAGCTGCCTTTAGTTCTTTGTGCAGGGTTGAAGCCAGGTGTTGTTTTCTCCATCTACCTTGTCATGTTCACTTGGTACTTGTCAGTTTATCTATCAACTTCTATACCCTGGAATCACTTGGGAAGAGAGTCCTAAAGAGGATTTTTGTAGGCCATACTGCCCTGTGGGTGTATCTATGGAGGATCATCTTGGTTGTAAATTTACATAGGAAAACTCCTCTTGTGGGCTGCAGCTTCTCACAGGCTGGGCTCTGAATTGTATACAACTGTGAAGAAATCTAGTGGCGCTTAAACAAGCAAGCAAGAACCACCCCTTCCCCCCGCCCCCCCCCCCCCACACACACGTTCGTTTTCTCTCTACTCTCGACTGTGAAAGCAATGTTTGGAGTTTCCTTGTTTTACTTCTCCACAATAACAGAAGGTAATGTAGAATTTGAAATAAAATAAACCCTTCCTCCTTTAGCTGCACTTTGTCCAATTATTTTATCACAGCAACCAATGTTAACAATGTTAACATATATATTCAAAAACCCTTCATTAAAATGCCAGCTCAAAATTATGGTCACACTGGGTTTGTCTCTCATCATTAATTCTGATCAAAATGGAGCAAAGTGGTTGTCTTCCTGTTGGAGTTGGTCTGGTGATGCTATGGATCACCAAGTGCTAAATTCTGTACCCCAAAATATGGTTGTCCCAAGATGAGTGAGCAGATTCTCATATATCGGCTTTTGTTATGCAAACCTTGCTCCTTGAGTTAACTGGTCAATCAAAGGCCAAAGCACATGACTGAGCAGTATACAGAGAGATAGGCGGTACCTCCAAGGAGGAAGAAAGGAACTCTGGGAAGAGAGAGGAGGGCCTTTTCTCCAGAAGAGGAAGGAGATGGACATGACTATGGACCTGCAAGGAACAGCCAGCCACCTAGCTGGGTGGAGCTAGGTGGTCGGGTTAACTTAGATGAGGTAGTTGAAAGTCTGCCCAGCTAAGGCCTAACCTTTGAAATAGTAAAAAGTCTCTGAGTGGTTATTTGACATACTGGTTAAGGAATAACTCCCATGGTATTAATTTCCAGCATTAATTAATATATAGAAAGTATTAATAATAATTTTTTACGTCTTCCAATCACATAGTTTCATTCCATGTCTGAAAAAAATATTTCTTAATGCTTTTTTTCCTTCTCTTAGTTCATTTGATTTAAAAATGTTTCTTTCTAATGTTATCACATTGTCCATAGTTGTATTATTTTCCTCGGGAGTTCAGTTGTTCCTGTTAACACATGGTCCTACTTGGAATTTCAAGCAGTAATTTATCTGCATTCTATATACTATTGTCTTTAAGATACATATATATGTATATATATACATACATATATATATATTCGTGCATGTATTATGCTTTGGCACTATAAAATATTTGTTTAGTAAAGTATAAAAACAGAAATAATTTGAAACAATCACATTTTATATTTATAATAAAATATAAAAACATAAATAATTTGAAACATCACACTATATATTTATGTGTTTTCTTTCACATAGGCTTTTATATTTGAGAGAGAAAAATGGTCAATTTTAGTAATAAACATGATGATTTTTCAATTTAAGTCTTTTTAAAAATTCTATCACTTTGGCTAGAACATTTCACTAAAGGGAAGAGAAACAAATGCGTTTGTTAACACGATCGTGCTAAGTGTTGTCAGGTGAACATGTTTTTTATTAAGCATTAGTAGCACCTGACTTCTCACTAAGCCTAAATTTCACTATTGTGAAAATTTCCCTCATCTGTCTTTTTAATTATCTTGCCCTGTATTGTGGAACCAGAATTTTTAACCTTCTACTCTTGCTGCAAAGAGAATAGAGAAAGACACATTTAATTTTTGGTGTGTGTGTGTAGGTATGTGGGGGTTTCTGGACATATTGGTGTGCTTGTATAGGCGCATTAGTTTGTGAATGTATTGTGAACATTTGTATCCATTTATATATGCTTATGCGTATGTACATGTATGCATAGTGTGGCATATATTTTATACATTTATTCCTGGGTGATACATAGTCTGATTCCCAGCCTTACTGTTGTGAATTGTGCTGAAGTAAACATGCATGAGCAGGTATCTCTGCTATCTGTTGTCTGAGATGACTTAGGTTGATAGTAAAGCTATATAATAGACTGTATGTTCATGTTGTTTATAGTTTTCTGAGAAACTCTGAGTTCTATAGGAGTGAGACAAATTTATACTCACAGAAATATCGTAAGCCTGGCCTCCAGGTTAACGATAAAGGTTAAAAATTCTGGTTCCACAACACAGGGCAAGATAATTAAAAAGATAGATGAGGGAAATTTTCACAATAGTGAAATTTAGGCTTAGTGAGAAGTCAGATCTCTCTCTGTCTCTCTGTCTCTGTCTGTCTGTCTCTGTCTCTCTCTCTCTCCCTCCCTCCCTTCCTTCCTCCCTTCTTTGCTTCCTTTCTTTTAAGATTTATTTATATATTCTGTATACAGTGTTCTTCCTGGCATTTATGTCTGCACACCAGAAGAGGGCACCATATCTCATTGTGAGCCACCATGTGATTTTGGAAACTGAACTCAGGACCTATGGAAGAGCAGCCAGAGCTCTTAACCACTGAGCCATCTCTGCAGCCACCTGCTTGTTTACTTGATGAAGCCAATTTCATTACTATAAGATGCAATCTGACTTTTAGGTTTTAATTTAATTTCTTGATGGCTAAATGTATTGAACATTTTTAGATTTGCTTTATGGCCAATGCCAATTTTATTTCATTTTTTAAAAGTATTCAGTTCATTGTTCTATTCATTTATTATTTATTATTCATTTATTATAATTCACAGGGTTACTCTTCTGGTTCTTAGTTATTTGAGTTCTTTATATGTTCTGCATATTAACTCACAGTCTGCTGAACAGCTGACAGGTTTTCTCCCATTCTGTAGCCTTGTTCTTCACTCCAACACATTTCTCTTGATTAAGACCTTACTGGATAAAAATGAAGAGTTGTGGAGCCCAGATCCAATAAATCCATCTACAAAACACCTCCTCATCTAAGACTCAGGAAACATTGCTGAGGAGAGGGGTGAAAGAGGCAGAGGCGCATGGGGCTTTGCTTGGAGATTGTGTGTCTCCATAACATCAGAAGCTACACTCCTAACATCGTATCGACATACATGAGCTGACATGGTGAGACCACTGGACATGTGAAAGTAGACAAGAAACGCCCACAAGGTCTCAACCCTTTACAGAGACCTTAAAGCAACTACAGAATGTTGAGACCAGAATAGGTGGCTGTCCTCAGAGGACAGCAATTGGTTGTTCAGTGCCAAACATACCTACAACTTACATTATAGGGGCCAGTTATATTTGCAAATATAGATGTATATACAAATACATATATGCATAAAATTATTATTTTATAAAAGAGTCCATGAATCTGAAAAAGAGTGGGGAGGGTATGTGAGAGAAATTGGAAAGAGGAAAGGAAAGGAAGAAATGTAAGCAAATCACATCTCAAAAAAAAAAAAAAAATAGAACATTGCTCCTCCTGGACAAGATTAAAGGTGGCCTTAAATTCTTTGGCAGTCTGCCCTGTTGAGAAATAGTGTTTATTTTTCCACTCTCTAACCCCAGGTTGTCTTTAAGAATGTGCTTATAAAGCCAAGCCTCATAAAAGGATTGATGAGATTTTGCTTGGATCTTGAGAGCCCTCAGCCTCCACGCAGGATGCCTGGCATGGAGATAGGAAGTCCCTGAAGACAGGAGGAGAGGGGCAGTAGCCCAGCAAGGCCAGATTTCAGACATCATTGTCAAGGCAGAAGCTAGTACGGGAAAGCACCATTATTAACCCATCTAAACTGGGAATCTAGAGAGAAGCTGCCTAAGTCCCTAACTTGCAACACCATGACATATAGAATGTCTACATTTTATAAAAATAATATATTATTTTCAATTTTGTTTTCTTTATATGAGAGAGAGAGAGAGAGAGAGAGAGAGAGATTCTCTATGTCATGGCATTAGTGGAGGGCTAAAAATAACTTGGCAGGAATCAGTTCTTTCTCTCCACTGTGTGGGATTGAACTCGGGTTGTCAGGCTTGACGGCAAGCACCCATGCTTGCTGAGC
This sequence comes from Apodemus sylvaticus, assembly GCF_947179515.1. Classification (NCBI taxonomy): domain Eukaryota; kingdom Metazoa; phylum Chordata; class Mammalia; order Rodentia; family Muridae; genus Apodemus; species Apodemus sylvaticus. The sequence continues at coordinate 9,698,236 of NC_067486.1, read as the reverse complement.
AATCTCCACATATTTTGGAACAGGAAGCCATAAGTATGGGATCTTCCTAATTTTTTTCTCCCTGCTCTTCTTCCATGAAGTAAAAGACCACCAAGCCGAGAGTCCATGTTGGACTTCCCTTAGGTGGTGACTTTCTCAACTCTAAAGCCAGAGAGCAGTTTGATTTATCCCATGTGTCTCCATTTTTTAAATCTAATAAATTCCATTTCCTTGTTCTCAGACCCAATGTAACTATGAAAATGCCTGTGTATATCCAGATTTATAAAAGAGTGAGAGAACAATGTGGAAAAAGTGGGCCAATTTACAAAAAGAGAACAAAAACCCAAAACAAAAAAGTGGCATTCCTGAAGCTCAGGAAACCTTCTTATTACTGTGCTTCAGACAAATGAAAAGAAAAAGTATTTCCTCCCTCTCGCGTAAGAGTCTCTAATAAACAAACTGCAAAGGGCTGAAGCTGACATGGTATAAGGAACACTGGAGCGGGGTGGTTGGAAGGGATGTGTGGAAGATGTGTAGGAAAGAGGACAGGGTGTGCCGAGACAAGGCAATCACAGAAGGAACCGCGGACATAGGACTATGGTGTTGATTAAAGCCACTGGTCATATGATATATTCTGTTTACTCTGGAAAAGATGGAGAAATGCTAATTATTTTTAGCTTATTGGTAGGAAAGACAGCATCAATTCTTTGCTGAAAGAAAACCTCCATTCTCTTTGTTTCTAATATTTTTGTATGATTTTCATTAGTTGAGAGTCAGGGAAGGAGAAGACTATAAGTTTAGCAACATGTAATTAATAACTAATAAATTATAGTTCCTGCTTCAAAGAGAATTCAAAGAGAATATATATATTACAGATCGAATAATATATGTGAATAAATATATATTGTAGAATATATATGTATATACATATATGTGGATTATATATATAATACTTAGAGAATATATATATATCATATATATGCATATATAATATATGCATGTATACATATATTCTACGAGAACCCTGGCATGGTTGAGGCAATTTACATTAAAGAACAAGAAGGAACCTGGGAAACCACTGATGGACCAAAGGTCTCCTGAGAATGTAATGGCAATAGACCTGAGGCAGCTCTCTCACAGCAGGGACTGGAGCTAGGCATGATCATCTGAACTGACACCAGGGAACAGGATGAGTAGGGAGCAGTAGGGAGGTGGGAACAGGCAGGGCCCAAGCTCATCTGGTCAGAACATGACAGTGGGCCATTAAGATGAGTAGAGGCTTGGGAGACAAAACTCTACATGTGAGGCGGGGTGGGGAGCAGCTTCCAGTGGCTGCCAAGGCTATTGGCACTCCATGGCCATTTGCTGAAGATTCTAACTTTTAAGTCAGAAACTTAAAAGGCCACTCCGTGTTCACTATCCTCTATACTGTCTAGACGTTAGGCCGCTGTCTAGCCTGTGCTGGAATCGCTGGCCTCAAGCTACATCTCCCAGGTTATTTTTAGGTGTTTGCCATTTGGGGTCTTCATTTGTTTCGAATATGAACCATATCTATGATACTACAAAAGGCGTGGTTTGCCTATCTTCTAAGTGTGTGGCTGAAATTATTCCATGATGAAAATATGACCTGTAGCTACCGTTGCTTCATTTGTATAGGTCGCATGCTTTCCTGCTGCACCTGGAATAGGAATTTAACTTCGGCATTAGATATTTTTGTGGGCTTCACTGCGTCATTTGTGCCCTCGACTTGCATGACTGCATAGTTTCCTAGTGCTGCTTCATCACAATTTCTTGAACTTCACTTATTCTTTGTCACTCTGAGTATGTCGTGCAGAATCTGGGAGTTTTAAACCAACTTACTTTTGTACATATTTTCTCCTCATGAATTATGTTTTTCTTCCTGTTCTGAGCCTTTTCTGCTCCATAATCTTCCAAATGCTCATTATTTTACCTCATAGGTGACTTCTCTGGACTCCCTGAAGACTTATGAATTGAAAATTCTCAGTTATTTCAGTAGGAAGCCGATCCTTATGCTGTATTTCCATCTGCTCTCTCTATACCTTTTTTTTTTTTTTTTTTTTTTTTTTTTTTTTTTTTTTTTTTTTTTGGTCTTTGTCTCTTTAAGTTGTTCTGTTAGTGAGCACTTCTAAGGTGACCGACTGTTGGATTTGGGGTCTCTTCCTCTCTCCAGGTTTTGAGTCCTGTTTGGTGTTTCCCCCATTTCTTAGTCAAGGTTTCTATTCCTGCACAAACATCATGACCAAGAAGCAAGTTGGGGAGGAAAGGGTTTATTGAGCTTACACTTCCACATTGCTGTTCATCACAAAAGGAAGTCAGGACTGGAACTCAAGCAGGTCAGGAAGCAGGAGCTGATGCAGAGGCCATGAAGAGATGTTCCTTACTGGCTTGCTTCCCCTGGCTTGCTCAGCCTGCTCTCTTATAGAACCCAAGACTTCCAGCCCAGGGATGGCACCACCCACAAGGGGCTCTCCCCACTTGGTCACTAATTGAGAAAATCACAGTTAGATCTCATGGAGGCACTTTCCCAACTAAAGCTCCTTTCTCTGTGATAACTCCAGCCTGTCTCAAGTTGACACACAAAACCAGCCAGTATACCCCACAAGGTATCTAGGTCGTGGGAACCACATGCTCTAGTTAACAAAAAGTCAAAGCTGGGTGGCAGGAAATGTTCCTGTTAGCTGTGACTCAGTGGGATGCTGTTAGCAGTTGTTCGAATCTCTTCATTAGAATTCTAAGAACTGTCTTTGGTGTTTGCAGCTGTTAAGTTGTCCACACTCCTGGGCCCATCCCTCTCTCAAGACCCTAAGAAGAAAAAACCCAGACTGACCACGAAGTTGACTTAGTTTTCAGGTCCAATGTTCTCCCCCTTGAGAAGACAGAGTTACTTACCCTTCAGGGCTGTTTATGGAGCATGCAGAACCCATATCTACATCTCTGCCTCTCGCCCCAGGCAGAGCTGTATGGTGTCCCCAGGCTTATTTAAACACAGGGTTCTTTCCTCTTGGAACCTTAGAGACAGAGGCTTCTCGGAAGGCCCCAGGCACTGCCAGTTGGCCAGATCCCAGAAGCTCCTCCATTTGCTTCAGCAGTTAGATCAGAGTTGAAAAGATAGTGTAGAGGGATACTGCAGAAGCTTCAACAGGAAGGAGAGGGGAGAGAGGATAGTAAAGGCTGCTGATAAGGTTATTGAAGTCTTGGGAGGAGAGGGCTAGGAGTATCCATGTGGAAGCAGCAGTTTCCATATACCAGAGGCTAGATGCTCATAAAGAAAATTCTGCCAGGAAAAGTCTTTGTCTGTGTTGCTGTGGGAGGGCTTCATAATCTTGATTTCAAAGTATTTAGTATCAAAGGTGATATTATATCTATATGCAGATATTAATGTATAAATACAGAATGCATTATTCAACTAGGTGCATAAACACCTATAGAATTAACTATGAAATACATGTATGTACATATTATATAATATTACCTATGTGTATGTTTAGTAATCTGTTGTTGATATTACCTTTTGGGGACTCAGCATTTTCCCCAGCTTCCCAGTGAAAGCATAGAAATTGTGATGGATTAGTAATGTAAAGAAACACCAAGTATAAGGTAGACATCATATCAAGGTTGGAAAGCACGTTCGGTTCTGTAACTACTGTGAAATCAAAACAGAGTTTTAGACCTTGCTGCATCCTTTGAACTCATTACGTATGGTGTCAATAATTTTCACTTATATTTTATTGATGAATTAACTTATTAATTTACTATGCATGTTTACTAGGCTGTGTGTTTGTGTGTGTATAAATGTGTGTATGTTTGTACTTGTGTGTGCATATGTGTGTGTGTGTGCATGCACGCCATGTGTATGTTCTGTGTATGTGTGTAGTGGATGGTGTGGGTATGTATATGTGGTTCATGTGTGTGTGTGTGTGTATGTGTGTGTATGTGTAGATTATGTATGTATTATGTGTGGATGTGGTATTGTATGCATGTGTTTGTACATGTGGTATGTGTGTAGGGTGTGTGTGGGGGTGTGTGGAATAGAAAAACAGACAGACAGACAGAGAAACAGTCAGAGAGACAGAAAGGGAGGGAGAGAAAGAAGTTACTGTCAGATGTTTTCTCTCAGGAACCATTCATCCTGTTGTCCGAGACAGCTGAGAGCTGGATCTCATTGATCGAAGGAGGATGGAGCCTGCCTGCCTCTGCCTTCCCATCCCTGGGGTTAGTAGCCCACAGCCCCAGGGAAGGCTTTCTGCATGGGCACTGAAAAACCAACTCTGCTCATCACTTTCCTGCACACTTCCACCTGCTGTGGGTGCAGGGAGTGATTGTGGAGACGCGGGTTATACACAATGGTAGGAAAATAGACAATTTCTCTGGGATGAATATTTAGACACTGAATAATAGTCAAGACTAAAGCATAGTTTATTCTATGCTCAATATTGTGATAAAGGCTTTATGTGCATCCATTTGGTTAACCTTCCAAGTAACCCTAAGGCTGAGGCACTATTGTCAACCCATCCTATAGACAGGAACATAAAGCAAGGTGTCAGCTGTGTCGGATCACCCAGGTCGGTCCACATCGCAGAGTTGAGATTCGGCAGAGCCATGTGGCTGAACAACTAGAATGTTGTTCCATCCAATGTACAGCCTCAGGCTGAGATGCTACTGTACTTAGCTAATGTTTGAACAAGTTCTAGTATCATAGAAACTTTGATCACCACTCTGTGTGGCTGTCCCAGAGTGAAAAGAAATGACAAGCCAGAGGCATTGAGTGCTGTGGTATTCCCTTATGGACTATTCAACACACTTATACTAACTGCACTCGTGTAACCAGGAAGGTGAGCAACTGAGTACCATTTCAAAGCTCCACTCACAAATAACCCTGTTAAAAATGGGGCACAGAGCTAAACAAAGAATTTTCGCCTGAAGAACTTCGAATGGCTGAGAAGCATCTTAAAAAATGTTCAGCATCACTAGTCATTAGGGAAATGCAAACCAAAACAACCCTGAGATTTCACCTTACACCAGTCAGAATGGCTAAGATTAAAAACTCAGGAGACAGCAGGTGTTGGGGAGGATGTGGAGAAAGAGGAATACTCCTCCACTGCTGGTGGGATTGCAAGATGGTACAACCACTGTGGAAATCAGTCTGGCGGTTCCTCAGAAAACTGGGCATAACACTTCTGGAGGACCCTGCTATACCACTCCTAGGCATATACCCAGAGGATTCCACAGCATGCAATAAGGACACATGCTCCACTATGTTCATCGCAGCCTTATTTATAATAGCCAGAAGCTGGAAAGAACCCAGGTGTCCCTCAATGAAGGAATGGATACAGAAAATGTGGTATATTTACACAATGGAATACTACTCAGCAATTAAAAACAATTAATTCATGAAATTTTTAGGCAAATGGTTGGAACTGGAAAATATCATCCTAAGTAAGGTAACCCAATCACAAAAGAACACACATGGAATGCAGTCACTGATAAGTGGATATTAGCTCAGAAGCTTTGAGTACCTGAGACACAATTCACATATCAAATGACTCCCAAGAAGAAGGAAGGCGAGGTCCCTGGTCCTGGAAAGGCTTGATCCAGCATTGTAGGGGAGTACCAGGACAGAGAATTAGGAGGGGGTTGGTCGTAGAAAGGGCAGAGGGAAGAGGGCTTATGAGACTTTTGGGGAGGTGAGAACCAGGAAAGGGAAAAATCATTTGGAATGCAAACAAAGAATATAGAAAATTAAAAATTAAAAAAAAAAAAAGCTCCACTCACCGAGAGACATTCTGAGAATTTCATTGATGGATGCAGGCCTCTGAAACAGCTCATTGTTAAAATACCTAGAAGTTTCTTGTACTATAAATAATGGCAGCAATGAAAGACTTGGGTATAAAGGTGAATGTCATTGTTTTACTTCTGTGCTAAAGTCTTCTGAATGGTTTAGACAAGAATATGTAAATATGAATGTTTTGTCTTATTCTTCATTAGAAAAGTACATTTATCTTCAATTGACTAAAAGATGAAATTCTTGGGAATGTATAGTCATAAAATGAGTCTGAAAATATTCAGAATAAACATTTGATTAAAAAAATCTAATCTGAATGTTTCATTCCCAAATTTTGTTTTATTTTTGTTTCTGTTTGTTTGTTTGTTTGTTTGTTTATTTATTAGGGACAGAATATCTCTGTATAGTCCTGGCTGTCTTAGAACTCACTCTGTCGACCAGATGGCCTCAAATCTATAGTAGACCAGGGTGGCCTCAAACTTACAGTGATGGCTCTGCCTCTGCCTCTGCCTCTGCCTCTGCCTCTGCCTCTGCCTCTGCCTCTGCCTCTGCCTCTGCCTGCCTCTGCTTCTGCCTCTGTCTCTTAGAGGTGGGATTAAAGGTGTGCAGTACCATATACCCAGTCTTCATTCCACATTTATGCTTCATTAGTTGCTGTGAATATTCTGCATAGAACTCCACCGAATTTCAGGAAAGCATGCTCTAAGCAGAGAAGCAATCCAAAGCTTACTAGCTCAGGAATTGCTTTAGGCTGCTTGTTAGGTTTGGGAATTTGTTTTTCATAATAATCCTGGGTGGAAGGCAGAGCTAACAGGGCCTAAGGGGCTCTCCTCCATTCAGTGTTTCTTTGGATGCAGGGAAACCCCATTTTCTTTGTTCTGGACATGTCTCTCTTTTCCTTATGGAACACGCTTAATATTTCTAATTTCTTTAACATACAAAAATCTTAGGCCATGTATGCTGCTAATCCTACCTAATGCTTAGAAAATAATATATTTGGTTTGAAGTCATAAAACCGACTAGTTATAAAGTGAAAGACTAAAACTACATGGTCAGCTTAGAATGTATCTTGTAGGAATTATAGCAAGTGTCTGCTACATACACACCCCCTGTGTTCAGTTCCCAGGAGTGCACACAGCAGCTGTTGAGGAGCACACAAGTAACCTGAGCATTGGAGCCATGAGGGCAGGAGGAGGAGAAGCAGAGTCACCCTCAGCTGCATACAGAGTCTGAGGCCAGCCTGGTACATATGGAATCCTACCCCAAAGAGATAAACAAATAAATCCATTCTCTTACTCTTTGCATACTTTCTGATTTGTGATCATTTTTTTTCCTTTAAAATAATATTATACAACTTAACTTTGGCACATGCTTTATGACCTTTACGACCAACTGAACTATTTTCCAAGTTTAAGATACCTTTTTCAAAATATTAGAGGAGAGTTCTAGCATTGAGCGTTTTAGCATTTGGCCATCAATCATCTCTTTGTTTTGTTGGTCACACAATGTTTTTCTATTGATAGGATTTACTTTCTAGATAATAAAATTGTTTTGTTTCTTCCTGCTACTTACAGTTTGCAAGATATTTGGACTTTACATTTCAGAAAATTAGACTTGCCTTCGAAGATAGGACAAAGTATGGTGGAAATACATTTACATTTAGTGCTTTTGCTTTGTAATTTTTAAGAAAGTTTATTGCTAACGTATGTACATATTTCTGTGTGTGGATGATTCACATGCCACAGCATATGTGTCAAGGATTCTAAAACTGGAACTCAGGGCTCCAGGCTTGGATAGCAAGAGCCTTTACCTGCTAAGTCTTCACTGTTCTTGACATATTTTAGAAACAACGATAATAAGAATTTGGCATCTAATTGGATGAAAAATATTATTGATACAGTGACAGAAAAATACAATATTTTTGTAAGGAGAGATGAGATTTTATTAAAGGTAGAACATGAAGAAGACACTTCAGAAACACCAAAGATGTGAGTGATATCTATGCCTTGGATTTTGCTTTAGTGGGGGAGGGGACCAAGAAAAAAAACGAATGGTATCTGTGACACTTAGGGCAACTTGCTTGTATAAAACAACTCTCTGGATTTTTCTCTAGGCCATTTTGTTAGTCCTGGTTTGTCTCTGCTCCTAGCAAAGGTTTGACCCAAAGAGGCAAAATTGCCCAGGGTGGATCTCCACTCAGTATAGCTACATCACCCATGATGGGGGGGGGACAAGCTTTGAAGCTATTCAGCTAACAGTCCTTGAACCTTTAATTCCACAAACAAAGACGGGTTTATAAACCAGATCTACTCAAAGGTGATGAGCATCCACTGAGGGCTTTTGCAAGGTCACCTCTTATGTTTTCTACAAGTGTCACCGGCAATCACAGAACTATTGTTAAGGTTCTCCCATTTGTAAATTAAAGCTACTACAATATTAGTATTTGCAAATGTTTAATTATATATTTCACATAGATACGATACAAACAATAGATACTCCCAAATCATTCAGCATTGTTTTTAATTCACATGAATTCTCAGAAGTTGAAATACCTATGGACAACTTTTTAAAACATGGTTACATGCACAGTATTTACAACAAACACATTTCATTGGCCCTAAGTACAACTTAATATTATTAATATTTTAATCAAATATAAGTGCATGTATGTAAGGTCATTATAAAGTAAATTGATTTTAAATCTTACGCTACACTCAAAAATGAATACAACACCTATGTTCAGACTAAAATAGTCAATGCCAAGTTTAAACACTTGCACAAAGTGGTGAAAAAGAATGAAAATGTAAGAAATGCTATATTGTTATGAGATACAGTTTATCAATATAAAAGTCATATATATCAAACTATTAGATTAACAGATGTCTCAAATTAATAGGAAACACAGTAATACCACACTTCAATAAAACTTAGCAAAGATGTAGAAAGTGGGGACATCCTTTTAACAGAACGGAAATGACAAGTTTGAGTGGCAGCAGTTGAAAGGGGGCAAGTTTTTGGATTTAGAGGGGTTGTACCTCTTTGGGGTGACAAAAATGACAATCAAAAAGTTGTTTTTTCTCCCTCATTTACACTGATAAATTCCCAAAATGCTAGGCACAAATAGCACTTAAACATTCCCTTCTAGAATGTGACTTCATTTCAAAAACAATACATTCTTCCCTAAACAGAAAGGCTAAGATAAATTCATTTTTCTGAAATCATTAATTTTTCTAAGACCACTGCTTTATTTCTTTTGTTAACACAGCCTTACAAAAGTAGTATGAACTATATATATATACATACATATATATGTATGTATGTATATGCAAAATATCCGATTTAAACTTTAAAAGATACTAAGCAACAAAAAAATAAAGGCCTGTGGAGGGAAAGGATAAAGGTGACACAATTTCTAACTCCTCGAGGCTGCAAGGCAGGATATCAGGAAGCCATTCAGTTTCCCTTACACTAATGATTAGAGCCTTCGTTTTAACCTTTGCTATAAATAGAGTGCACTAATCCTTAAGCTGTTTTTAGGCAATTAATATCAGCCTCCTTCCCTTTTATCCCTGGGTCCCCTGAAATGCAATAGCTAAGTTCTATTTATTCAGCGTGATGGATTGGCATTCCTCTTTAAATAGAACCACATAAGCCTGTCTCTATTTGCGTGAGATATAACTGCCACCCGCATCTACTTGTATAATGCCATGACACAGAGAAATCACGGCTTAAACCAACAGTCTTTCAAGGTGCGGGTTTAGAGCGACTGATAAAAGGAAGAGCTGCGTGAACCATTTTAGAAAACAAACGGCTAGGCTTTCTAGAACAATTGAAGCAGTGCGCATAATACCTCATTCCGTTAAAACCATTTATGGAACCATAGACGCTGGATATTTCCTCTAATGAGTGCTAGGCAGTTAAGAAAGGTAAATGAATACACTGTGGCCTCCATTTCTCTAAAATAGTGGCTGGTTCAGTGATTTATACAGCTTAGCTTTATAGCTACAGTTAAAATATATCCACACTACACATACTGACTTTTAGAGTATATGCTCGGAGATCTCTTTTCAGCGTGGAAACTCCTTTGTGTGGTGCGATGGGATGGTACTGAGTACCTGTAACTGCTGCTCCTTTCTGTACAACAAAATACACAACAAAACAGTGCTCCTCCAGCGATCAGCACCAGCGCTGTGGTCCAGCCTATGTAGAGGGCTTCTCCAAGCTCGCGCTTTAGGGCCACGTCCACCAGTGGGTTGTAGAAGTCTCTGATGATGGAATTGGCAACCCAGCTGACAGGGATGAGCACAACCAAGCCGGTGATGACGAAGATGATTCCGGCTGTCAGCAAGATGCGGCTCTTCACGTTCTCATCCTCCCCTGTGCACCTGGTGCACTTCATTCCGAGGATAGCTGTCATGAAAGCCAAGAAAGCCAGGACGGACGCGGCACACATCAGTCCTCTGGATGCCTGGAGGTCTGGACTAAGAGCCAGCAGGGAGTCATAGACTTTGCACTGCATTCTGATGTTGGCGTGCCTCATGCAGTTCATCCACAAGCCTTCCCAGCGGTTCTCAAACACCACAATGTTACTTTCGATGAAGGCAGACACTCTCCACTGAGGCATGATAGTCACTGCCACTGTGCCCATCATGCCAACACCGCCAAGCACCAGCGCAGCCATTTGAAGAGCGTAGGTCGCCATGGTCCTCTCAGGTTGTATCCAGCTGGAACGCTGAACAGCGAGGTAGGGCTGCTTGCAAGCAGAAATCTGTGTGCCTTGGCAGGGAGGGAACAGTTGTCCTTTAGAAATGAGCTCACAACACAGAGCATAGCCCTCTCTGACCAGATCAAATCTAGTGCTGGCTGGTGAGACACCTCCCCTTCCCCCCACATTGGCTCCGACAGTAAACTTGCAAATCAGGTGTGGCAAGTTTCTTAGCCAATAAGAGGGGGATGGGAACTCAGGTGTGTCTAAACCAACTCTGGATACCTGGGAAGACTGGACTTGCAAATAAACATTCTTTGTACTTCTCTATTTTCTAAGAAGACAGCGGTATGTTTACCTAGAGGCATAATTATGAATGTTTGCACAATCAGCGAGGAGAGCCAGTCTCTCCCAGCAAAATAGGCACTGATCTTCTCAGAGGTAATCCTGCCCCTAAACTGTTCTGAATGGGGTTATGGTAAAATCTCTTCCAAGGGATTGGACAGAGATGGCTCCAGTGCCAAGATAAAGGAGAATGAAGGATTGATAGATTGTTCATACCTGGGAAACCACATTCTTTTGGGACATGTGATCTGAAAGGTTGATTTTAATTTGTCTAAAACTTCAAAGCAAGCTCTCCTGCTGTGGGTTCAGCCAAGTAGCACATGCCAAACGCCAAAGTTAGACTGAAGCAACTTAATAAGTCAGCTTACTTTCCTCATTGGCAATAAATGTATGTGATTGGGGGGCTGGGGATGCGGGTAAGCTACCTGTTAGCCTGTTAGCATTGCTTTCCTGAAAATATTGATTTATAATTAAGAGTACAAAACACACTGAAAGAAACGGCTTTGTGAGGGGGGGAATCCCTAACTTAATGCTCAGATGAGGATTGTCTGTAGCTGCTGAAGCGGAGGCCTTATTTTCTAGCCACCTACTTCCTGCTCTGTCTTGTAGTCTGAAGAAAATGGAATTCTGGATGAATAGTGTGCAAGAAAGTCCCTGGTCTCTGCGAGTAGCTGGTATTTTAAGTAACATCTTCATTGAAAATTACATTAGATGTTAATCAAAATTATTTTCCCTACCTAAGGGAGACTGGATTAGGCGAATACACTCTTCAGCTCCTTGTCTGGCAATCTGAACTGTCTTTGCAAACTGACAATTGAACTGCTAGCGGAATCAGCCATCTTTTGCTTTCTGCCCCATTTCCAAACATCAAGCTATTCTCCTTCAGGTAGCCGGAGTTAGCCTTGAACCTGCAATGCAGCTGAGAAAATGTCCTTGAATTCCTTATCCTCCTGCTTCTATGTTTCAAATGCTAGGATTACAGACAAGTACCACTGTTCCTGGTTTATTCAGTGCTGGAGATCAAACCGAGGGCTTGGATACACCAGGAAACCACTCAGTTATCTGAGCTCTATGCCCAGCCCTTAAACTGTAGTTTAATTTGCTGTCACTATAGCAGAATATCAACATAAAAATGACTCTCTCTCTCTCTCTCTCTCTCTCTCTCTCTCTCTCTCTCTCTCTCTCTCTCTCTCTCTCTCTCTGTGGCTGTTTTTGAGACAGCCTTATATAGTATTTACCATCCTGGAACTTGCTATGTACCCAAGAATGATCTTGAACTCCTGGGCTCCCTGCCTTTATCTCTGTAATATTTTATCAGCATCTGACTCACCCCTGTTTCAATAATAAACCTTCTCTTAAAAATATGCTACTGTTTGTTTCTCTGTAGTACATTAAATCGTAAGATTGGGGAAACTGTTTCAAGCTACCCATCACACTATGAAAATCTAATGGTCTAGAAAATAAGTAGTTAACAGGAACTTTTGAAACACAATCTGTTTATGGCAGGGGAAAGAAGTGGACACGCTGGAGGAAACCATCTAAAAATGAGAAGTGGATAGCAATCCAGGTTCTTATTTTATTACGCTGGATATTTTGTACTAAGTAGTATCGTAAAATGTTTCATTTCCATTGATTTCTCTATTTGTTTACTGTTAAGAGCTCCTTGGCCCTTCATTATTCTGATATAGAAATAGATGCCAGTGTTTCTTCATCAACTTCTATCAGTTTTAAGAGATTCACAATAGACAGGGGAATAGAAATATACTATTTGGATAAGTTATCCTCAGTCTGCAAATGATGACTTAAAATTGAATCTGGAGAGAGTTTTAATCTTCAATTGTCAATCTTGGTTAACTGAATAATGGACATAACTTTAAAATTAAAAAGGAAAGAAGGCATTGGTTGGGTAATGACCAGCTTGTGTTTAAAGTGTGACAGGGCATGTATTATCCACTGAACCTGAATTACTCAATACCCATGTAATAAATTTTCTAGAAACTCTCTATAAATATTGCTGAACATTTACATCAGAATGGGCACATGAGAGAGAGCTACCCATGAAACTGAATGTTTCTCAAGTATGTATTGTACAATTTATATGTAACTTGGTCCGTCTCCTTAAGCATTGGGCTGTGTTAGGAACTGCATTGATGTAAATATTCTCTTCATTTAAAAATGATTGAGTATTTTTTTAGTTGAAATTGTCCTCTCCGAAAGATTAAGACCTGTAGGAGAGATTGACCCCCTGTGCTGACACTAACTGCTGAACTAGACAGCTAACTGCTCTGGCGGCACCTAGGCCACAGCATCCAAATGAAGTCACACGTAGATCCACTCACTCCATGGTAGTTTGAAATAGCCATGTGCTAAAGAGCAGGTAAACGAGAAAGGCAGGAGAAACTTGGGAACGCCATGTTTTCTAGAGTCAGAGTCTGAGTTCAGAGATTAAGTCTTTCATTGTTTACTTACTTTTCTGTGTTACTGAGATGATTAACTTGGCCAAAAAATTCAAGGAGTAGTGATTAGAGGTTTAGCATATTAATATTTTTCATGTTTTTTTATTACTATGGACTACCTGAGCAGATTAAAGGTTTTGCCTGTGTTTTTACGAGGAACTAAGTAGCTCTGAAGAACATAAGACAGAAACAAGTGCTCAGATTGACTTATGAAATTAAAACTTATATTTTTATTAGATATATTCTTTATTTACATTTCAAATGATTTCCCCCTTCCTGGTCCCCCCCCCAAGTCCCATAAGCCATCTCCCCTCCTCCTGTTCCCCAATTAATGCCCTCCTGCTTCCCTGTCCTGTTATTTCCCCTACACTGCTCCATTGAGCCTTTCCAGGACCAGGGGTCTCTCCTTCCTTTCATGTCCAACAGGGCCATGCTCTGCTGCTTATGTGTCTGGAGCCATAGGTAACACCATCTATACTATCTGGTTGATGTCTTTGTCCCTGGGTGCTTATATTTTTGAGAATATTTTAGATTACAGTTGTGGGTGGCCTTCAATATAGCATGCAGCACTAACTGGCTGCGAACTCTTCTATGTCGTCCTGTCTCAGTATCCTAAATCCTGAGCTGACTTGTAGCCGTGTCAGTGCTGTAACTGAGTACCAGAATAGCTATCAATGTGTACAAGATGGTAGCAGCATATGAAGTTGTTTGTGGTGGGTTTTTTGGGGGGTGGGGTTTGGTTTTTCAAGACAGGGTTTCTCTGTGTAGCCCTGGCTTTCCTGGAACTCACTCTGTAGACCAGGCCGGCCTCAAACTCAGAAATCTGTCTGTCTCTGCCTCCCAAGTGCTGGCATTAAAGGCGCGTGCCACCACCACCTGGCGTGGTGTTTAATTTTATATTTATTGTAGGGTTCTCAAGCATTGACTTTGTAGAAGATGTGGTGTTGAAATGTCAAAAGGTTGAACATACCTGGGGTAGGCGTGAAACCTGACTCCCAGGCAAATGGACTTGCTTTCATATAAAAAACCAGAAGCTTCATTTAAGTTCTGTCATTACACTTACTAATTAAATTCAGCCTTCAAAAGTAGCTACCACAGGCAAGTGTTTTCTGTTTATAAACAATGACCCTTGCCTTCAGAAGCCTCCTGTCTTTGTAGGTTTTGCTTCCGTGTTCCAACTCTTCATTCTTAGCATTCTAATATTTTTTTCTGACTGTTTAAAAATGGTTACTGATTCTGTCTTCACAGTTCCTTTTGTTCCCTAAATATATGTGTGTGGATAGTTTTCAGCCTGTGTTGTTAATTATTGTTCATTGTTAATTAGCTGCACTTGGCACACCATTTTGCCTGAAAAGGCAAGTGAGCACACACACACACACACACACACACACACAGACAAACACATGCATAAGTCAATTTGACCATGTGTGTGTCTGTGTGTGTTCTTAATTTTGAACTGTCTAACCACTCCCAGCTTGTTCTTTATAGACTATCATTCCTGGATTTTGTTCTCCACTAGCTATCTTCTGATCTCGGCCACCTCTTGACGGCCTGTTTTAGTTGTTATGATTAAAACTCAACTCTTTTCTCTACAACAATTATCTACTGCCAAAGTCATTTCAGATACTTTGAAAAATGCCATAGATTTGTTCTGTTGACTGCAATGGGAAAATGGTCTTCCTTACTCTTCTGGCGTCGGAAAAGCCAACATGACTGAGGTCTGGTGAGGACACTTATATTAGTGAGGGCCTGGGATGGAACTTGTCTTCCTATCTAGCATCTATAGCAGAGAGAGAGAGAGAGAGAGAGAGAGAGAGAGAGAGAGAGAGAGAGAGAGAGAGAGAGAGAGAGAGAGAGAGAGAGAGAGAAATACTCCTGTCCAGCCCCTTTCCTCTCCATGCATGGAGTTTTACCCTCTGGACAACTTGTTATTTTTTGTCCCAGGAAAGAGCACCATGTTTCCCTTTAACGGTACCTAGGCCTTCAGTGGTTACCAGCTATGCGGACTCTAGTTTCCTTCTCTGAAACTGTAAACTTTCATACCTTTCCAAGTCACAGTGTTTCCCTGCTGCTCTCAGGACTTTCCTCTCTCACTGAAGCACTGGATGAGAGCAGCAGCCATGAAACCACCTGAAAACAATCTGGTTCTTCACTTTCCTCTACCTGACAAATCACTCTGCTCTTAACCTCACATGAATAGCACTGAGCCAGTTCTGGCAGAGTGATTGTTCTCCTCTGAATAACCACACGTGAGATTTCTACCTGAGCATTCTTGTCTTCCAAGATCCACTAAGGATTCTCTCTAAACTCTACCTAAAATAAAAGAACTGTTCTAGCTCCAAGTTCTACCTCCATATTCCTCCCACTAAGCACATCCAAAGGCTTTTTAACTGTATGGTCAGGTTTTTCACAGCGACAGTCCCCCTCTTTAGTAGTATATATATATATATATATATATATATATATATATATACTTTTCTTGCTTTTCTTGTTTCTCTAATGGAATACCTGACAAATCAACTTATGGAAAGAGGGGTTTACTTTAATTTAAAGTGACAGGAAATACAGTCTAGCAGGATGGCAAAGGGAGAGCAGTGGGAACAGGAGGCAGTGGTCACATTGCAACCACAGTCGGGAAACACGAGGGGTTGGACATTTAGCCTCAGCTAGCTTATCTGTCTGTGTCCTGGCTTATCTGTGTCCTATGTTCTCGATGCCAGCCAGCCCAGGAAATGGGGCTGTCCAGTTTCAGATGGGTCTTTTCATCACAATCAATGCAGTACTTGATAATATATCCTAGACCTACCCAGAGATTCACTTCCTATGACTCCAAATCTTATCAAGTAGACAGTATTACCTATAGCAAATAGTGATGATGATAAAAAGATGTTATCTTTGTTCTGGATTTATTGCTCTGCAAAACAAGAATAATGAGTTCTTGAATTCATTATTGGTTTGAGGAGGTGAATCTCTGTGTCGTATTTGATATCTCCTGTGAATCCAGAAAAATAAGGAAAAATGAGTTTCTTTGAGACATCCCAATCTGTAAGGTTGGGTTGTTTTGTTCTGTTTTGTTTTGTTTGAGGGGCAGTGGTGGGAAGAAAAATTTACTGTTCAAATCAATTCTTCTACTTTCTGACAGTAAGGTTCTTATATTCTTTACCTCACACTTAAACATTCATAAATTCAAGGAATATTAAGATCCCTTTTAGAGTAGGTTGGGTTAAGACTTGAAAGAGATTAAGCATAGATTCTACTGCCGTGTACATCTGAGAGTGGGCTGAGGCGCCTATGTCCTTTCCCATTTGTTTGTCTGCTATCTCTTGAAAAGAAATTAGAAAAGGCAAATTTTTAAAATGCTGCTATAGAATTTTGTACTATTAGATGCTGGTTGTAATTTCAGTGCTGCAAGTAAACAGAGCTTTAAAACTGAGACCAGCATATCTGAAAGTCCATGGTCGTTTGAGAGAGCATAGGAACTGCAAACCACCAAAACCATTTATGTATTTGACTTAAACCTGATGTTCTTGCTTTAATTTACATTTTACTTTTAGAGGACCTTATGTATAAATACTGTATTTCCATCATTTCTATCCATCTAAAGGCATTTCCTTTACTCATTTCCTTAGTTCCGCATTCTCTATGATGCATCACTAGAATTATGTAAATAAAAAATGTAATTCAATGATTGTTCACTAAATTATAGGGCACACTCTTTAGTAAAGTTTACACAATATAAAAAAATTAGAAATATCAGCATCCATACCTAATAATGAGTCTCAGTAAGTCCTTGTGACTATATTTGTATTCACATGTACTCACAGAAAAAAAGTGACTTGGTTCGTGTACCAATGGGTTTTATTATCTTTAGTGTACATAAAGTTTTATAAAGTACTAATGCAATGCACATGATCAAATTTAATGAAGAATCATAGATTTTTGATTTGTTTTCTTTTTAAAAAAAATTACCTAACTCACAAAAGTTTGAAACAGATTCCTTCAAATCTCCAATTCTAAATGTTCAAATTGGGAAATACTGCAGGGCACATGTCTTCCTTACTTAGGGCTAACAGAGTCCCAGGCCTTGTCCCCCTTTATAGGCCCTCTGCTTCACACGAGGCAAGATACTCAACAGTTTGACCACCACATAACACGTACTTGAGGAAACAACTCCTGAACAATGACATGGATGGCTGTGTCAAGTCCCCCACAGGCACGAAAATTCACCCCGTTTGTTTTGTTTTAATTTTTGGTTTTTTGAAAACTTCTTGCTACACTATCCAAGCTGGTGTAGAGTTCATCCTCCTCCTTTCTCACCTCCCAAGCACTGAACTATGCTTTATCCTTTTCCAGGAATTTCATAAGACCTGCACGGCAACACTTTAGACTTTAATAATAGAATAGAATTACATTCCAGGCACTCACTTAGAATTTTTCCTTTTTCCTTTGACCAGAGACAAAGAGAAAACATATTTACATTGCCTATAAAAACTGTATCCAATATATTTTTGAATGTGTTTGAAAAATATTATAAAGTAATTTTTACATCTCCCCTGCCATGGAAGTATATGGCAGGCTCCATAGCTTCAGAGCAAGGGAAACAGTTGTCTGTGGTGGGAATTTCCAGCCAGGAGGAGAAGCTCATTAGTGCCAGAAAGAGTAACAAGAAGCAACAAATAAAGCCCCAAAGAGCATACCTTGTCATTGTCTTGTAATTCTATTCTCAATCCCGAGCAATTCATAGGAACTTTAAGTCTTCTTAATTATGCATAGAAAGAATAAAGACTAAATATGTAACATAGTCAATATAATTACACAGGCACATATAGAATATTTTAGAGAAACATTAACTAATATTATGTTAATCTAAGAACGTCATAATGCTTAGTTATATTTACAATAAGGGTGATTAAATGTTATCATGATTAATTATTTATACGATTTGGACATTTCAGACACCATATTTAAATGCCAGCAGCGTTATGTTCTAAAGGAAAAAACATAAAACAAAAACCAAAAACAAGGGTTACAAAAAGTAATGCCTAGTCCATAACATCTCAACAGGCTTGAAAAGCCTTAGTAGATTTCAAAGTCTGTCAATTCTTCCACCACTATAGGCCGGGCACTAAAGCAAACCAATTCTCTGCATCTCTGCAAGGATGCATCTCTTGCAGCAGGTGAAGCTTTGGTAGAGCATAGTTGTATGAGAGATGATCTGCATGCTGTCAGCCTTCATGGTACCTTTAGTAGGATCACCAGAAATAAGTTGTCGCCGTTACCAGACCAAAGGATGTTATGCAATATGAAGAATCATAGGGCAAACCTAATGAGACAAAGGGCTGTCCAGGGAAGCACACACTAATACACATCTATACACATAGTCCTATGAACGATGAATATGGGAATCCAAGAAATGACATTCTCTTGTAACATTGGAGTTAACAGGACAGCAAAAAGTAATTAACAGGGCAAATAGAGCTAAGCCAAGTTACTGATTAATTTACAAAACAATTAACTTTCCACTTAAAATTCAAATTAAGATTCTGTCTGCCTTAGGCAACCAATGTTTGCAAATTATAATAGGGTTAGACATTAAGTGTCTTACTTAAAACCAAGTTCAGACCACACTGGGGAAGACTATTATTGGAACAAACCATGCATGGCTTTCTTGGTTTTGAGTTATTTATAAAAAGTAGACAGAAAATGGTACAACATAGTAAACTAATGTATTTTCAAGAAAAAATATGAGAAAATGAGAAGTTGTTCAAGCTCTTATTTCAAATATTTATATACATTTTATACTTGTAAAGAAATTTGAAAAACGTCCTGGAAATATCTTCAAATTCAATAGTATTCACTGAGTATATTCTGTAATAGATCCAGAAAAATATCTGGACACCAAAAAATACAAGACAGACATTATCTCTGCATATTATAATTTAGCATCTACTGAACACAAACTGGACAGTGGGGGAACAAACCATTAGGTCAAATGACCTGTCCTATTAAACCAAGGCACAGAAAATAATAGAAATAATATCACCCCATGACCATGCATCTGCAATTGAGATAAACCCACCACCAGTCTTCCACCTTGTTCAGGATTTGTCTACATGAAGAGTGTCTGGAAAAACCCAAGGCACTTTTACTCATGAGCTTCTGACCTTGCATATTTCCTTACCTTACAGAGTTATCAGGGTTATCTGATTATGTCTCTGCAGGGGTAAAAGGCACCTCAGTCTTTACCTTCCCAGTATATCCTAGCACTGACAAAAGGTGGTGGCTTATTGTGTCTTACAAAGTTTCAGGGTCATGAGTTTGTTGCTCATTTAGTCAGTAAGTATTATTAAATTCAGGTTAAAGAAGATGCATCCGTGAGCCAACACATTCTTTTGCCTGTAAAAATCAAAAACAAAAACAAAAACCACACATGTGAGAGCAGTCTACCCCATCCATCACTAAAATTAAAAAAAAAAAAGAAGTAAAAAATTAAATAGGGATGCTCCAAAGAATTTCTAACTTTTCCTTGGTGAGAATACCTTCATAAATAGTACAGTGTTCAGGTTGTGTATAAGTTCAACAGAAAAGGTATCTTTGGCACACACTCCAATTTCCGGTTCAAACAAGTATCTCCTTACGTTTGCTTTTGTCTCACCTTTGATTCTTCTTAAGGGCTCCTGCTTTGAGGACACGTGATTACCATACTGGCTTCTGAAAATGTCTTGCATTTGCTACTGGACTTATACTTTCTCACAGTGGCCAATATTATTTTATCTCATTCTTTTGTTATCAGACTGGTTGGTCCTGCCTTTCCAGGGCTGCCTCCGGGTAAAAAGCTTAGAACAGATAATGTGCATGCATTGCTTCTTTTTTGTTTTTAATCAAATAGTATCTGTGTAAAATATGAAACATAAAATAGGGCTAAGGGATCATATAGTGACTACTTCCTTCTAGAGGGATCAGTCCCCAAAGCTTTAGGCAATAGGAAGCATGTGTTCCATGTTCTGTTGGGACATATATATACATACATATATGTACACACATATATACACACAAAGTCAGTGCAAGGTTGCGCTGGACAGTTTTTGGTAACTATGACATTGTAGCTGATGAAAGGGCTGTAGGCTACTTATATATTACCTACTATCTGTCACCACCCTTGTGGTTGGATTATTTCCCGCTGAACAGATGACTTTGCCACCTTTTTCTGTATCCCCACAGCTATAAAACTATTGCCTAGTTCATGGTAATATCTGAGAAAATATTTGACAAAAATGAATAATATAATTTTAAAATTAATCTTATCATGTAGGAATTTTGAAACAACCTCAAATGCAAATTATGCCATTTTCCAGCTGTTTGGAGGGTCGACGGTTGAGCAGACACACTTAAAATGAGGCTGAGCTATGGCTCTCAAAGTTTCATATTTACTCATTTAGCTATTCCCTCTGAAAGTTAAAAATAACATCCCAGAAAACCTCAAATTTTATCTCAATGCTCCTTACATTTTCTAAGGATGTTCTGCAAGCCAATTTCTCTTTGTTCATTTATTTAAGTTCTCTTTTTCTTCTTAGTCTACTAAATTCAATTTTTCCTGTGGCCTGTTATTATTAGACTTACTCCCCTGACTTCTGTTAGGTTTTGGCAAGTGTGGAGTCTGGGCAATACATTATTTCAATAATAAATAATTTAAATATAATGCAAAGCTTTTGACTATAATTGACATTTTTCTAAATTAGTCAGAAATAAAAATATTTTTAATAGAATGAAGAATTAAATAAAATATTTTAATAGTATGTATTTGTCAGTAGGAGAAATAATTTACAGATGTTTTATGCATTGTTTAATTGAAGAAAGTCACTTAGAGGAAGTCACTTGATGTCTTCTGAGGGTCACTTTTCATGCCTGTTATTATTTATGATGTTGTCAGAAATGGAGTTTCACTTAGGAACATTAAACTTCTGCTATATGAGTCTCAGCTATATCAGCCAATCTTTCTCAATTTGCCTTGTTGTGATTTTCTCTGAACTCAGAGAGAAAAGGAAATTTCTGCTCCAATGATGACTGACAAGTATATCAGCCTGATATCATCTGTGGCTTCCACTGCACAGGCAGAAAATGGGGTAAAATTTGAAATGGTGGTGTTATTTAAAAATAAACACAAATTTCCATCAGTTACTATTTACATCTGTGTTTCCTTCTTCTATCAACTAAATTGTCTCATTTCTCTGCTATAGCAAACAATTGCTGTTTTAATTAGAAATACAGGAAAGTTTTATTTAGATATATTTTGTCATATGAAGAGGACACATAGGGTGAGCAAGTCCTGAGTAGCAGGCCAGTAAGCAGTTTTCCTTCATGGTCTCTTCAGGATTAGTTTATGCCTCCAAGTAGCTATCTGCCACCAGCTGCTTCTCTGACTTTGCACAGCAGTAACTGTGACCTGAGAATACAAGGCAAAATAAACCTTTTCTTCCCCAAGTTGAGTTTGGTCACAATGTTTTATCACAGCAACAGAAACCCTAACTAATTGCCATCCTTAACTGTAGGTCTGAAATCTCAGTTACAGTGACACTTGTTATCAAAAACAAAACAAAAAACAAAAAACTGGGTAGTACAGAAAATATAAATCCAACCAATGAGTTCATATCTTACAAAAAAAAAAAAAAGCAGCAGCAGAAGCAACAACAAAAATCTCTCAAATTGGGGGCTGGTGAGATGGCTCAGCGGTTGAGAGCACTGACTACTCTTCCAAAGGTCCTGCGTTCAAATCCCAGCAACCACATAGTGGCTCACAACCACCCATAACAAGATATGACTCCCTTTTCTGGAGTGTCTGAAGACAACTACAGTGTACATAAATAATAAATAAATAAATCTTTTTAAAAAAATCTGTTTAAAAAAAATCTCTTAAATCCCCTTTCTAGCTAAGGAGAGTTTATTCTCACAAACAGTCCCTGTAAGAAACATCTTGCACCAAACTCTGTTCTAAGACGTTTGCTTGTTGGCTCTTTTATCAACTCTTCACAACCGGATCACCTCATGACTACCAGATAAGCACTGTTCAAAGTCATGAAGAAGGTACAGTTCCTCCGGGACCTTCCAGATGTCCCAGGGGAAGAACTATTGTTGTGGGTGTGCCTCCCACTCAAAGGCACACTTTCCGTTGATCATATCTTCACAGTTTCCCAATCACAAATGCTTGCTGAAACCAGAGCAGGAAGAGAAAGGAATTAAATGGAACCTGTGAGAAGAATGCTAGAGTCTCTAACTAAGCACAATGTATCTGTGTTTGGGTTTGGCCTTATAAGGTTACATCCAACATCATGGAAGCCATCTAACCTTAACAACAAGCAAGAGACACTGGTTGTTAAATGAAGCCTCCCCATTTTTAACACTACCAACAGCACTGTTGAATAAACACATGGAATAGTTTTGGTTTGATTGGCTAATATTCAAACAGCTACCAAGACCCAGTGAACCCCTCAGTTATGAACTTACATCAAGAAAATTCCTTACATGAGTGGATATTAGCCTTGCCCTTGCTTGGGTTTTCTCATCAACAGGAAGCAAGCCGAACCTGCTCACTGCCTTCATGGAATGTTTTTTTATAAGAATTAATGACCCTGGGAAGGATTTAGATCTTCTTGGATAAGGAAACTATTCAAACAAACACTGGTTGTTAGTACTGTTTCATGCTGAAAAGTGGTCCTCCCTGCCCCAAACCGTAGTGTTTCCATTCTGTCTATAACAAAAGAGTGGTGAAGGAGAAAGTCGCTTGATCTTATTAAAATCAACTTTAATAACACACCTGCAGACTGTTTATTTCTAAATCACTTGGAGATGTTTGAAAGGCTTCCACAGAAAGCCTGTATCTGTTTCCTAAAATAGCATTTAAGAACACATTCTTGGTTGTTTACCAGATGTTCCTACAATTTCTGTGAGGACCAGATGCACAGTGACGGATAAAGAAAGATGAGGGTGTGTGCTCACATTCTCTTATGGACACAGAGCATACAACTTCTTCCTGATCAAAAGAGGCAGAGAATTTATTCCTCGTGTCCCTACCACTCAAGCATCCCATGAACATGGACATCAACATAGAGAAAAACAGTATTTCCCTTAACAGAAAGGAACATTGTAAGATAAAATGCTATGCAAATGTGTGTATGAGTGTGTGTGTGTGTGTGTGTGTGTGTGTGTTCTGGGGATCAAACACAGTGCATGCAGTTTATTCACTAAGCTTTGACCCCACCCCTCCAGAAATTTCTTTGCTCACGTATTACTCAAATATACAGGAATAAGTCTGCTCAATAATTAAGATAGCCTTCCTCCCCGCGCCCCTGAGACAGTTTCATGGATCAGATGGGGAAGCTTTGGATTAATTGCACTTTCAGTTTCTTAACTAAAAACAATTATAACACCCCCCTCAAATTTAGAGGTTTAATAAACAAAATTCGTTGGTGCTATTATTAAGAGCATTGTGCTAAATTGCTAATATGCAGTAAGAAAAATCCTTCAAATTGCAAGAAATACTACAATCTTAGGAGAAACATAAACTGACAAAATTTGTATGCTCTTATTCTCCTTCATCTGTATGAAAACACAATATGAACTAAAAATAACTAAGGTTATGAAACACAAGAGAAATAAGGTTTTCTAGTGGAATTTATTGTATAGTTTGAGTATAATTGCAAATAACTTAAAAACTATTTTAAAGATAATCATCAAAGCAGCAACATAAAAATGCAAAATGTTGCTTATCAGTGTAGAGTTTCCCTAATAGTAAGAAGAATCTTGAGTTTCCTCTGACAGTAAATCAATTAAGGAGTTTGATGACCTCTGGTCTTAGAGTCTGTGTGTCCCACAAGACTGACTGACTTCATAGCAAGGGACAGTGACAAGGATCAGAAGCGGAGCCATAAATGCAGGGCTGAAAAGAAAACCCTTTGATTAGGTGATCTGCATTGCGCATGCTCATTGCAGATTTTATTTAAACACACCATTAATACACATCCTTTGTGTAAAACAATGAGCTTGATAATGATATTTTTCAAGTATACTTTGACCATATTGACTCACCATGACTCATTACTGTCTCCCTTGTCATCAACATGTTGTTTTATTAGTATTTATTAGCCCTAGCTCTAGAGAAAAGACTGCCACCTACTGAACAATTGTGGTGTCTTCCTAGAGTCAGATTGCATCCCTTTCTTTGTCTCCTTGATATAAAGGGAGGTATCATAGTCTTCGCTCCAATGCTGAATCTAACTGGCAAGGAGGGGTAGAAATGCAAGTGAGTCAGAGAAGAACATATTTTATGTATGGACCTGGTGATAACAGCACTTACGATTGGGAAAACTTGTCAGGGAATTTTAAAGGATTGTGTTAGTAATCTTTATGATATTCCTTAAAAAGATTGTCATCTCTGTCAACCATGGACAACTGAGGAACTGAGACTCACAGATTATAAGGTTCACTTTTAATAGCACCACTCTGGATACCAAGTCTAATCTTTTGGAGTATCTCTCTCTCTCTCTCTCTCTCTCTCTCTCTCTCTCTCTCTCTCTCTCTCTCTCTCTCTCTGTTTTAGAAATACTTTTCTGTGGATTTTAGCTAACCTGGATCCAAGGAACCTAATGAACCTAATGAAGTCTGACTAACATAGAATAGAGAGATTTCTTAGTTCTCAAAGGTTCTATGAACTTCTCTCATTAGGAACTTAACTAATTAGACTTGGATCACAGGGATTTTTAATCAGGTCAATGGTGAGCATGAAAACACACAGATACTATTGGTGGGCAAATCCACCAGGATCCATCAACAAGATGCAAAGCTTTATCACAGAAAGATTTGAAGAGTTAAAGGGTCTTGAGTCTTGGTAGCAGTATTATCAGACATTGCATTGCACTGTTTGTTTCTAAAATGATAGAAAAATCTGACTGAACACAGTATCATAAAAGGACAGAACTAGGAATCCCACAATATTTTTAACACCATCTGTTTAACTGTGTAGAGAGAAGGTAAATTCAGTCAGGTGTCTGAAACCCAAGTATTATAGATGGCATGAGATGTAAGTAAATAGACATAGAAATACATACACAGGCGCACACACATGCACATGCACACACATGAACACACATATCAGTTCATCAACATGAAATGACTGCACGGTATGCCATGAAACTACAAGTTCACTAAACACTAAATGCACAAAGGGTTGTGAGAAGAGTCCTGAGCAGACCCATCTTCTCTCAGTGAGACACAGAGCAGGATTGCAAACAAACCCAAGAAACCCAGATTACTAAAGGTGAACGTGGTTTGATCCAGTACTTTTGAAGAGAATGAAACTTATTGCCACATTAATAGTCACAAGATGATCAGAAGTAGCAACTTCAGTCCTGACTCACTGCACAGATGGAAAACAGAATAGATCTCAAATGAAAAAGCCAGGTTGATGCTAAGATTATCTGGGTTCCTTGTGTTCTCTTTCGGCAATCAGAACTTATGATGTAGTAGGATATTTACAGAGAGGATATTGAGCAATAGCACAGAAAAAAACAAAAAAAAAAAAGCCACTGTATCCTTGAACTGACACAGAGCCTTCCTGAAAAGGGCAATAACCTTTGAATGTAGGTTAATATGCCACAGGGTTTTGCTTTATAGCTTTTATGACTGGAAACACCTTTAATTAAAGGGAGAGATTGCTAGCGATAGGAGGAAAAGGAATGGGGAAATAGCATGATTTTTTTTCCCAAAAAGGCACACCTTTTGGTTTTGCACCTTTTATTAACAAGATATGGCACTGACCACAGCTTTTCTTATATACAGTAAAAAATACTGATACTGTATTTTTATGGCAATAATACTATGTACATTAAGTCTGATAATAAGATTCAAACCATCCTAATTATTATCACATCAAAAATTATTTTCACCTCCAAGGAATAAGAAGTCATTTTTAGCACAGTGACAATTGCTATTATTCTCTCTCTCTCTCTCTCTCTCTCTCTCTCTCTCTCTCTCTCTCTCTCTCTCCTCCCCTCTCATCTCTTCTCTCTCCCCTCTCCCTCTCTCAGGTCCAGATGGACTCTGATACCACTAGGGTCTCTTGAAACATAAAGTATGGCTACAGCAAGTCATAAGCAAGAAAGGAATTTTTCAGATGTTAAAACAAAATCCAAAAGACTTCATTTTGTACCTCTGAATTAAGTACAGAATCAACAAGAAGGTATGCGGGGGTCAAACTGAGGACGAATGCTCCCAGATAATAATAGGAGAAGCCATTAAGGGAGTGAGAGTAAGGAGAATGACAGGATTCAACACAGGGACACATGTTTAATTGAATTCAATATAGGAAGGGGGAGGCTGAAAAAGATTCCAAGTGTCCCTAGGCCTTTATATAAGAATAACTTACACAAAGATGCAAATGGTATATAAACTTTATTGAAGGAAATAGACTAAGATTTTACTGCGGTATGAAGGAGTCAGGACTCAAGAGTAATCAGCCACTTAAACTTTGACAAAATCTCTAATACAAATAGATTTTGTGCATTGTCTTCTCCAGTTGTTTTCCTTTTTGAAAATAACTTACTCTCTTAAATATAGTAATCTGAAGTGTACAATTATGTAGCATCATCAGCGTCTCTTGCAAGCTCCATTTCTACACCCTATTCAACATGATAGAAAGATTTGCATATCGGAGAACTGCAAATACTGACATACAAAAGTGGCCTTCACCCCCATCATGTCTCCTGAGGAGAATATAATAGAGCTTTCTTATTTGCACTAGTGTAAAAGTAAATTAAAATTTGACAAATTAAAATTTTAGACAAATACAAATTTTGTCTAAAAAATTATACCATGCTGGGATGAAATCAGTGGATAAAACACTTGCTGCACAAGCCCAAGGACCAGAGTATTGATTGCAGAACAGTCAGAGGGTCAAGTGTGCATGGAGGCTGCCTGTGCACTCTGGAGGCAGAGACAGGGCATTACCCTGGGAAAGTTAACTAGTTGGGTTAGGGAGACAGACAACAGACGCCTTACACAATAAGCAAAGGAAGAGTTATTGAGGAAGAAAACGATCACCAACTTTGCATTTCTATGTACACATATGTGCATAGGCATGCATCCCACACACATGAGCCTATACATATCTGAACATACGTACACATACATATCACATATACATACATGCAGAAATAAAATAAATAGAATCATACAGATAAAAATTGACAAAGAGTGTGTGTACTCAAATTCCTCATTATTTCATACAATCTATACTACTTGCTCACACTGTGTCCACCTTTTCATACTGTGTCCACCTGTTCACACTGTGTCCACCTCTTCACACTGTGCCCATCTCTTCACACCATGTCCACCTCTTCACATCATGTCCACCTCTTCACTGTAGCCAACTTTTCATACTGTGTCCACCTCTTCACACTGTGTCCACTTGTTCATACTGTGTCCACCTCTTCACACTGTGTCCACTTGTTCACACTGTGTCCACCTCTTCACACTGTGTCCACTTGTTCACACTGTGTCCACCTCTTCACACTGTGTCCACTTGTTCATACTGTGTCTACCTCTTCACACTGTGTCCACTTGTTCACACTGTGTCCACCTCTTCACACTGTATCCACCTCTTCACACTGTGTCCACTTGTTCATACTGTGTCTACCTCTTCACACTGTGTCCACCTCTTCACACTGTGTCCACTTGTTCATACTGTGTCCACCTCTTCACACTGTGTCCACCTCTTCACACTGTGTCCACTTGTTCATACTGTGTCTACCTCTTCACACTGTGTCCACCTCTTCACACTGTGTCCACTTGTTCATACTGTGTCTACCTCTTCACACTGTGTCCACCTCTTCACACTGTGTCCACTTGTTCATACTGTGTCCACCTCTTCACACTGTGTCCACCTCTTCACACCATGTCCACCTCTTCACTGTATCCACCTCTTCATACCGTGTCCACCTCTTCACACCATGTCTACCTCTTCACACTGTGTCCACCTCTTCATATTTTGTCCACCTGTTCATACTGTGTCCACCTGTTCATACTGTGAGTTCATACACATTGTAGTTGGACAAGGCAAACAAACAGAAGGAAAAGAACATTAAATGAGGCCCAATAATCAGTAATTTCTACACTTAGGAATCCCATAAAAATGCTAAACTGGAAGCCATACTATATACACAAAGGTCCTGGTACAGACCTGTGCAGGCCTGTGCATGTTGCCTCTGTCTCTGTGAGTTCATATGAGTTCACCTGTTCACACTGTCCACCTGTTTATACTATGTCCATCTGTTTTGATCCCTTTGGAATACATCAGCTCCTGTCAACATAGGAAACATTAATCCCCTAGGAAAGGGTTTATGACCTTTAAATGGCAAGAAGAAAAACATGGTCAGGTCATTATCCATCATTATGTTCCCTAGTACAATAAGAACATTAGAAAATAGAGTATTTCTGATCTCTATTCATGTTCATGAGAAAATCAATTAACCTACATTTTATCAGAATTTATCCACCATTATGATCTGTCCTTTGTAACTCAGAGTCAGCATTGATATGGAGGAATTAGGGGCTAAGAAAGTACATTTACCTATTTATATCAGCAGACATCTCAGACTCGTGATTTTACCTCTCCCTAGGAGTCTCAGGCTTGGATCTGTAGGACTGACACCTTCACACTCTCCAGCAATTCACTAGCATCCACTAGGAGTGGTAGGAGGCTCACATCAGTGTGTTGGGGCAAAGGTGTGGAGTGAGGGTCATAGAACACTGTGTGCTCATGAGTTAGCAAGTTTTATAGCATTGTCTGCATTTACAGAGACTTGAGGAAATAAAATTTAGTATCTTAGACGCCTCGATAAAGGGCTAGACATGTGGCTTGGTGAAAAATGGATTTGCTATGCAAATGTGAAGACCAGAGCTTGAATCTCTAAAATCCACATAAAAGTCATGCTGAGTTGGCAGTTGCCTATAATCCCAGCACCAGAGAAGTAGAGACAGGGACTGTCGTGGCAAGTTGGCTAGGAGACTAACCTGAATCCATGAGGCCAGGATGCAGTGAGAGACCCTGCATCACTAAATAAAGAGGACAGAAATCTAACATGATGACCCGACATTGGGCCTCTGCTCATATGAGCACACACATGCATGTGTGAGACCACACACATTTAAACATATGTGCATGTGTGTGCACAAGCATACACCTTCCATCTTTTGTCTTCCAGGCCTATGCTTCCACTCTGGAAAACCAGTGAAGCACAGATGTAGGAAAAACTGAGAAATCTTCCGATAGACCCTAGATTGGAGCTTTCACTTTTTTTTTCAATAAAGGCCATGGACCAGGCCATGGACAGGGAGTGCAGGAGATGCACTTTGCCCGGGCAGCACAGTAGAGCTAGCCCTGTTGGCAGTGGTGCCTGTGAGCCAGCCCTGAAGGAATAAGCCTGGGAGAGCTAACCCTGCTACTCATTTGCCTAAGGAGAGATGTCCTCCCCTCCCTTAACCCTCACCACATTTAGCAGGCTGGAGAGCTGGCCCTGAGGTCTTGAGAGCAGGAAAGCTGCAACACGTGTGAGAGCTCTCCTCACCTGAGCGCCAGAGTAGAGTTGGCTCTGGTGTCCTGGAGGCAGGTGATCCAGCTCCAAAGACAAAAGAGTGGGAGAGCTGAGCCTGCCCCTTGCCAGTGGACTAGCCAGGACAGTGCTGGAGAGCTTGCCCTAGTGGTGTGGGTGCTGGAGAGCTGGTAAGCTGACCATGATGCAGGGCTTTGAGTTGGCCCACCCCAACATCTCCCCCATCTATGATCTGCTGGAGCATGTGAAGACCCAAAGCTGCAGGATCTCCGGGACACAAGGCAACAACAGGAGATCCAAAGGAGTACGGGTAAGGACCCATTATTGATAGTGTAGCAGAAGTCAGAGCCCTCTAGTCAGACTAAT
The DNA here is from genome assembly GCF_947179515.1 of Apodemus sylvaticus. Classification (NCBI taxonomy): domain Eukaryota; kingdom Metazoa; phylum Chordata; class Mammalia; order Rodentia; family Muridae; genus Apodemus; species Apodemus sylvaticus. The sequence continues at coordinate 9,667,981 of NC_067486.1, read as the reverse complement.
GACTCAGTGTAACCAACATTTGCAAGTAAAGATGTGTGGACAAAAAGTACACTGTGGGAAACGCTGTGACACACTATAGCTTCCAGGATGAGGTTGTTGTTGTTGTTGTTGTGTTTGTTTGTTGCATTTCTTTTTATTGTCTTAGGAGGGGGTTGTCAGGGCAGAGGGACAATATGAAGGGACTAGGAGATGAGTGGGATTGGGATGTACGATCTGAAATTCACAAAGAATCAGTAAAAACTGTTTTAAAAATGTGGGAGAGAACTGATATAGGTGGCTGTCAAATTAAGACCTTTGGCTGGCAACTCTTTACTCCAAGACCTAAATTAAAAAGACTCTAAAACACTGAAAATTTTAGTTAGTATCATAATAAACTGATGATGTAACATCAAAAATTAGAAGAAAAAGAATGCTCATTGTTGCCCTAATATAGCTGTCTGTGGCCCCAAGCAGCTGGCAGAGGTCATGACTTTTGAGAAAGTGTTCAGTTATATTGTGGCCCAAACCATTTCAATTTCAGAAAGAAATGCCCCAAAATTTTGAGATATGTAGTTGAATACAAGAATATCCTGAAATGGAGGTGGCCGTGCTTTTCCCCACTGACGCGGTTCTGTGAGCATATGTTGTCTTTTCTGGAACCTTCTGCTGTAAAAAGTGAAAATTCTTTTCCGCAGTCTATTTTTCCAGTGGAGTGAATGGTCTATACCCAAGGTGAATGCACTCGAAGGTGCTCCAGGATGCTGTGCTTAGCTATATTAACACCCATGGTGTGATTAACCACAAACTGTTAGTAGAGGAGCCCTGTGCATTTTGATATGAATAGAAATGGCCATCTTTGTTTGAGGTAAGGACACCTTTTAAATGTGTCACGAGGCTAAACAATGAAGTAGCTGTACAGAGACATGGAAATCAAGTTTTCTGATTATTGGAATCCACCGCTGACCCTAGGAAGAAACTATTCTACATGAGATTCTTGTTTCTACCAAGAACAAAATTTAATTATGAAGACCTTGTTATATGCTAAATACTTCCCAAAATGCTTCCTGCCACCAATTATCACATTTATGTCAAGCCCAAAATAGCAAAATTATCATTTAAAAGGTGAGAAAAATTAACTAAAGTGAAGTGTCCTTTCCAAGTTATCAGAGCTAGACAGTAACTCAAAATGAGACCTTTGCATCCAATAGAGTTATCTTTATTAATGCTGACTTCATGATAAAGGGAGCTAAATCCATTGTGCTCAAAATATGAGTTCTGGATAACTGTTTATCATTTACAGTTGCTCAGCACCAGTTCTCTAAAGCAAAGGTATATCAGATTTCTTTGTGCAATGTATAACTTTATATAACATTTAGCATGAACAATTAATGAATATATCAGTATCTCTAGAATTTATCCTAGATTTATATTCTGAGTATAGACATATATTTGATGTAAAAATCCATGTAGATATTTTTATTCATATACATACATACAAATATACATAGATACAGATGCATATATACAGATATGTGTGCATATGTGTGTATATGTGTATATGTATATATGTGAATCCTAGGCAGACATATTTTTGTCTTGACATCCTCTCAAAGGAAGAAAAGGGCAATGCTGCTATAAAGAAATTGATAGACACTAACAATTAGTGCTTTGAAAATTTCTGCGGAGTCAAGCTCAGTTGATTAACATTCTTTTAATTACAAAGGCAAATATCAAACTAATAGCTGTTCAATTCTAAAATTTTTGACACCATGTCTATATTTATATTTTATGTAACATAAAATTTTAGTATTAAATTTACTATAAAATGATAATTTTAGTATATTTTATTTAATATAAATTTGTACAAATAGAATATTTGAACAGGAGAAAAAATATTTATTAGTTTGTTGTTTCTGTAAGAAAATAGTAATAATAACAAAATACATGGAATCAGGCTGCAAGAGACACCTTAGTTCTAAAGGAAGTTTTAAGGGTGGTATGTGAAATGAACATGTGTGAAGAAATAGCTTCCCAGAAGTTACTGTGATGGTTAAATACTTAAATTATCCTCTTCTCTTCCTGTCTACTAGAATGCCTTCTGCTTTTCCTATAGTTAAGTAGTTAATGTCTGCTCCTTTTAATTATTGGGAGCTTTCCTTAATAAACACACTTAATTTTTAGCCACATTAAGAGTTATCTTTATAGTTGGCTCTATTGTATAATACATGACACATTAGCATGTATTTTTTAATTCCTTGCACTGTTTTCTGTCCAGAACACTAAGCTGTTCTTCCAATCATGAAAATTGTATTACTTTGGAGGGGAAAAGTCCTAAAGATAGTTTTAGATTGAACTGCAGAGAAGGCTCAATAGATAAAGCAGCTGCTATTCAAGACCAAGGACGGAGTTGGAATTCTCCATTCACTTAAACCTAGCCCAGTGATGTGAGTCTGTAGTTCCAGTGCTTCTCCTGTGAGATAGGCGGCTGTGGGTAAGAATGTCTGGAGACTTGGCATCCATACGGTCTGGCATATTCTGTTATGAACAATAAAGGGGCCTTGTCTCAAACAATATCAGAGATAAAGACTAAGAGCCAAGGTGCCATACACACTCTGCAGTATTCAAACACCTGCACTTACATTCACACATGTTTACATGTACATACATACACATACATGCACATACCTCACACAGAGAGAGAACTTAGAATTAAAGGGTGCAATAAAAACCAATATATACATCTTGTTTAGAATTAAATTTGTTAACAGTACTCTGTAAGTTCAATTTGAGACATGCTTGAGATTTAAATGCCTTATGGTTATACTACCATGAGTGAATTCATTGTTTTCTCAATTGCTCACAGATCCGAAGTCACATTGATGGTGATTATAGATGAGTAGAGAACACTATGAAAGAAATAAAAATCAGTTATCGGCACATACCTTCACACGCATCTGTAACATGCAAAGATCTTTCCATTGTTATGATCTTAGGTAATTGATTTTAAATGGTTATTTTCACTTATTTAACTGTCCTGCAGAAGTGGTCTTTTGCATTCAATAAAATCGTAGCATACTTTGATCTCGACCTTTCAGTTCCAATGGAGTGTAAGACTCATTGTAATTATGTTGCTTCTATGAACTATTACAAAAATGGCTGTTTGTCAGCCCACTGAAAAATAGTATATAGTCATGTGCCTCGTAGTCACAGAGATGTGATTTGAGCAATGTAAGATTAGGCAATTTTGTTGTTGTGTAAATACCCTGGAGTGCACTTATAGAACACTAGGTAGATTGCTGAGGTCGTCTAGTTGAAGTGATGTCCTATTGTAATCAGAACACTTGGTAGCACAAGATGGAAGACGCAACTGACAGTATGATGTGTGGTTCCATAACAAAATATCATGTTCATAAGCATCACATAATGATACTGTAAAACAATGGCAGAAAGTACAGTATCATAAACACATAAACCAAGACATCACCATTTACTATTTTACATGGCGTGTCATGCCTAATTATTGGTGCTATGCTCCTATACATCTAGCAATGCAATGATGTATACTAGTATCACCAAAAACGTGATTTCTTTACTTCTTTCCCTGTTCCTAAGTCAGAACCAAGTCAACGTAAGAGAGGAAGAGTTTATTTCAGCTCACAGTTCAAGTACCATCCATCACTCTGGAGGTCAAGGCAGCTGGAGATTAAAGTAGATGATTGTATTACTTTACAAAGTCAGAAGTTTGTGACCAATGCATGCATATTTCTCAGCTTCCTTTCTAACTTATACATTCCAGGATCCCTTTCTGCGGGAATCGATTCATCCACAATTAAACAGGCTCAACCAATGATGACAGACAGGATGATCCTCTATCATCATGCTCACAGCTACATTTCGTAGGTGATTCTAAAGGTGGTCATGCTGGCAATCGACACTAACCATCACACATATGAACAGAGCTATAATATTATGGAGGGCTGACTCTGAAACAGGAATTTTTCAGTTTCATTACATTTTTATATGACTACTGCTATATATGCATGCGGAACAGACACTAAGCAAAACATCTTTCAGAGCACACCATTGCACTTCCTTAAGTTGCCTCAAATATTTTGCCTTTAATTTCTCTCGTGTATTTGAAATGTAAAATATATGAAAATCTGGTGAACTGATACTGAGCTTACACTCACGGTAAATCACACTATTCAATTTGCCTTGGATTTCTTTTCAAGCCATTCTCTATGGAGCAACTGGTTTGTGGATTAATATCTTTGTGTCATTGCTGAAGTAAAACGTAAAATCTTAGGTAGCTGAAATTCACCATTCATGGTTTATATAGTGTATTCAGAGGACCTGCTGAACCAAATGCTGGGACGTCATGCTCCCGTGCTGTGAATCAACCTGTGAAGTGGGTTTGGGTAGAACTCAGGACTTAACCAAGGGTGCACAGCAGTTTTGTAGTTAGCCTTGGCAACAATATTAAATTATATTTAGTTAAAAATCCATTTGCCTTTTGTCTTTTTTAAGATTAAAAGTTAACTGTATGCCTGGTTTTATGTTTGTGTGTGGATACATGCATGTGAGCGCAGTTACATGCAGGGGACAGAAGAGGGTGTTAAATGCCCTACTTGTATCTGTAAGCTCTTTAAGAGTGGTGAGTGTTTTTAGTAAGTAGAGTCATCCCTACAATCTCTTCTTAGTATAATGTCACCCTCGGGTTACTTGGCAATACTATCACCACACAACAGTGGCAGTTGCATATAACCATGTGATCATGGTGGATGTATGGTTTTTATCCTTAGTCAAGTCTTGTTTTATCTGCTTTGTATTATAGGATATATTAAGTATAATGGACATTAAGAATTGCAATTTTCACTTGCCAGGTATAAAGAGTGATTATTCATTCATTTGCCTTTATATTTCCATCATGTAGCTAAACTTACCAAGATAAATACAATTTCCTAAGACAACAAAGAGTCATTTTTGTATTTAGATCATATGACAAGGCTTAACTTGATGTATCTAAACATTAGGCTTCTGTCATATTGACTCCAGATTGCACTCTGTTAAATCAAATCTTCAAAATGAATGGTAATTCATAGTCTGAAGTTGTATAAGAAACAGAGAAATATAAAAGAGGAAGGTGTTACATATTATTCTACAAGTTGGAGAAATAGCTCAGTGGTTAAGAGCAGATATTGCTTTGAATAGGACCCCAATTTGGTTCTCAACAACCATGCCAGGTAGCTCACAACTACCTGTGACTCCAGTTCCAGAAACAATAGATTCTCTGACCTCCTGTGGCTTCAGCACTCATGTGTGCATATGCACACAAAGAAATGTAGTAAAAAAAAAAATAGCATGAGGCTTAAAGTTATGCTAAATTACAGCCAATGGCCATTTCAGTTTTCCATTAAGTCTTCTTCACTTATGAGAATGAGTTTTCCCAAAGTCAAAACCTGTCAGATGAAAGGGACGATGGATGTATTCTCAGAACATCAGCAGAAAAGGTATTTTTTTCTACTTGTCAAGGGTAGATTACCCATGGGAGTCTCTCATTCCTCTTTCTTAAGTCAATTACTTAATTTTGTCCCTGTAATTATTTGTCTTTGTCAATTCACATCAAAACAACATAGCTACAGGGAGTTATCCTTGGCTGTACAGCTTAATTAAGAGTCTATGAGTAAAGAATCCTGTTGTCAGGTTCTACCGTGAAGTCCAATTACCAGAAAACAAATGTTTCTGGAGGAGACTGTGATATTTAGTACAATGAATCAATCAAACTTTCCTGGAAACAGGTTAACAGTTTAAGGTGGTTCAAAATGACTCAGCCCTTATGGCCTTGGAATAGATGTTTTTCTAAGCACATTCATTTGACAGGAAGTTGGTCAAAGTTAATAACTTATATGTGGTTAAAGACCACATATTAATCTAAGTCCTTCTAGGGATAATTTCATATCTCTCTCTCTGTGTGTGTGTGTGTGTGTGTGTGTCTGTGTAAAGTCCAGTGAGCATACTTCTGTCTAAAGAAAATTGTCTCAATCTTATTAAGATGTCTTAAGAAAGCTGACTGTCCTTCCATTTGAGCTCAAGGCCCATATCTAAACATAGTAAAAGCAATATACAGTAAACCGGTAGCCAACATCAAACTAAATGGAGAGAAACTTGAAGCAATCCCACTAAAATCAGGGACTAGACAAGGCTGCCCCCTCTCTCCATATCTTTTCAATATGGTTCTTGAAATCCTAGCTAGAGCAATTAGACAACAGAATAAAGTCAAAGGGATACAAATTGGAAAGGAAGAAGTCAAACTATCACTATTTGCAGATGATATGATCGTATACTTAAGTGACCCTAAAAACTCTACTAGAGAACTCCTATAGCTGATAAACAACTTCAGCAAAGTGGCTGGCTACAAAATCAACGCAAGCAAATCAGTAGCCTTTATATATTCAAAGGATAAGCAGACTGAGAAAGAAATTAGGGAAATGACCCCCTTCACAATAGCTACAAACAGCATAAAGTATCTTGGGGTGACTCTAACCAAACAAGTGAAAGACCTATATGACAAGAACTTCAGATCTCTGAAGAAGGAAATCGAAGAAGATCTCAGAAAATGGAAAAACCTTCCATGCTCGTGGATTGGCAGGGTTAATATAGTTAAAATGGCCATCTTGCCAAAGGCAATCTACAGAATGCTATTCCCATAAAAATCCCAACCCAGTTCTTCATAGAGCTAGAAAGAGCAATTCTCAAATTCATCTGGAATAACAAAAAACCCAGGATAGCTAAAACTATTCTCAACAGTAAAAGATCTTCAGGGGGATTCAATATCCCAGACTTTAAACTCTACTACAGAGCAATAGTGATAAAAAACTGCATGGTACTGGTCCAATACCAGGCAAGCAGATCAATGGAATAGGATTGAAGACCCAGAAATGAACCAACACACCTATGGTCACTTGGTCTTCGACAAAGGGGCTGAAAGCATCCAGTGGAAAAAAGATAGTCTTTTCAACAAATGGTGCTGGTTCAATTGGAGGTCAGCATGCAGAAGAATGTGCATTGATCCATTCTTATCTCCTTGTACCAAGCTCAACTCCAAATGGATCAAGGACCTCCACATAAAACCTGACACACTGAAACTAATTGAAAAGAAACTGGGGAAGACCCTGGAGGACATGGGCACAGGGGAAAAGCTCCTGAATAGAACACCAATAGCTTATGCTCTAAGATCAAGAATTGACAAATGGGACCTCATAAAACTACAAAGTTTCTGTAAGGCAAAGAACACCGTCAAAAGGACAAAACATAAACCAACAGACCGGGAATGGATCTTCACCAACCCTAAATCCGACAGAGGGCTAATATCTAATATATACAAAGAAATCAAGAAAGTAGAACCCAGAGAACCAAATAACCCCATTAAAAAGTGGGGTACGGAGCTGAACAAAGAATTTTCACATGAAGAACTTCGGAGAGCTGAGAAACACCTTAAGAAATGTTCAACATCATTAATCATTAGGGAAATGCAAATCAAAACAACCCTGAGATTTCACCTCACACCAGTCAGAATGGCTAAGGTCAAAAACTCAGGAGACAGCAGGTGTTGGCGAGGATGTGGAGAAAGAGGAACACTCCTCCACTGCTGGTGGGATTGCAAGATGGTACAACCACTTTGGAAATCAGTCTGGCGGTTCCTCAGAAAACTGGGTATGGCGCTTCTGGAGGACCCTGTTATACCACTACTGGGCATATATCCAGAGGATTCTTCAGTATGCAATAAGGACACATGCTCCACTATGTTCATAGCAGCACTATTTGTAGTAGCCAGAAGCTGGAAAGAACCTAGATGTCCTTCAACGGAGGAATGGATACAAAAAATGTGGTATATTTACACAATGGAGTACTATTCAGCCATTAGAAACAATGAATTCATGAAATTCTTAGACAAATGGATGGAGCTGGAGAACATCATACTAAGTGAGGTAACCCAGTCTCAAAAGATCAATCATGGTATGCACTCACTGATAAGTGGATATTAGCCTAGAAACTTTGAATACCCAGGACATAATCCACAAATTAAATGATGTCCAAAAAGAATGGAGGAGTGGCCTCTGGTTCTGGAAAGACTCAGTGCAAGAGTATAGAGGAATTCCAGAACAGAGAAGTGGGAAGGGGTGGATGGAAGAATAGGGGGACAGAAGAGGGCTTATGCGACTTGCGGGGAGAGGGGACCCAGAAAAGGGGAAATCATTTGCAATGTAAATAAAAAAATAATAAAAAAGTCTAGAAAAAAGAAAAGAACAAAAAAATGGAAAATTAAAATCTATAGCTTTCTCTTGAAAAAATATTAAATTGGAATAAGAGATAAATTAATGGAGGCAAATATAAACTTGTTATTATAAAAATTTTAACAACAATTAAAATCAGAATCATAATGAGCAACAATGAAAAAGTATTAATAAATCCTCATTCACATATGTAAAGGGCTGTGGTTTAAGAAACATAAATATAAGCTTTTAATGATTATTTGAAACTAAAAAAAAGTGGCAGCTTATTTTTCATTGAAAAACCAAGCAAAAACGATGTATATCTCAAAAGATGATTGAATATTGTAATAAACAATGTATTATGTGTCATTATTTATATTAGTTCAAAAGTGGAATTTGTAAATCAACATTTTAACACTTCTATCTGACTTGCCTAACTATATACCATTTTGTTGTTTTTTTAAAAGTCTATCTTAAGTATTTTCTTTATACTTAAGAAAACAAAAAATATAAACAAACAAAAAACCAACAACCCAGAAAACTCATGCAACAGAGGGAGCTCCTCTATGCTGAGACTGTCTCCATTAACAATGCAAAGGCTCGGGTCACCTAAGGGACAAGGGAAGGGACAAGGGTACACCCACTGCAGATGGCATCTGTGCATCTCATGTGCTACTGCAAATCATTGCTCCAGCCTCCTGTACCTTACATGTTTCTTTGTGTTTTTTTATTCTGCCTGAGAAGTCTTCACACTTAGGAGACACTGTGTTCGGCTGTGCTCCTTCCAACTGCAGCACTTGTGTTTTCATGCTGCCCTGGATGCCCTTTCCAGTGACCAGTTCTTGCCCTCCACAAGTCCTTTCAAATATCCCCTGCTGAGGTCTGACCTTGACCTAACTAAAATCATGATGGAGCTACCAGGGCCTTCTCAGCCCAGCACACAATGCCTCAGTGCCTTCTCCTACGCAGCTACTGTCCTCTCTAGAAGCCCCAACACTTGAGCTTTAAAGAAGAAGTAACAGCTAAAAAGGAGCCCATTTGCTTCATCTTTTTCTTCTAAGGTGGTATCTTGAGACAACATCTCAGGACATCATTCCACAATTACACCAGAAGGGAAAATGGTCAAATATTTCCAGGTACTGTGGTCACTTTTCCTCTCCACTTGGTGCTCCTGGCTGCTCCAGGTGCTCGAGTTTGGTGGCCTACACATGGACTTATTAAGATCAAATGCCCTTATAAGAAAGTAAATTTGAGTTGGTTCAATAAAACCGTGGACCCCTGCCCTGACCTAAAACAACCCATCTGTGGCACCAACTTTGTAACCTATGATAATCCCTGCATCTTGTGTGTTGAGAGCTTATTCCTGGTGACAAAGATCTGTTGGAAGCTGATGGCTGGATGGTCCTTCTATGTTTTCCTTAATTTATGAACTATTCTGGCCTGAAGATGTAACTCACTTTTAAAGCACCATCTCACAGGTTGGAGGACTCTGGGATCAATCCCAATCTCTACAAATAAATAAACTTTCCTGAAAAAAAAAAAAGAAAGCTGACTGTCATACTGAAGTCAGACTTTAAAGGAGGATTTGGTACAGATTGGTATTTCCAGAGTCTAAGCAGAACTTTCACCGAATTCTTTAAATTCAGAATTAAAAGAAATGTCTGATTTTTCAAAGCTTAGCCTAGTCTTATAAATATAAAAACTAATGTAGAGGAAAGGGAAAAGAAATTATGTAACAAAAATAATCTTAAGCATCAGTTACTAATTTTGATTTGACTATGATGAATTGGGCTTCAGGGGAAGAGCAATCCTCTCATCAGAAACAGCTCAATTAGCTGAATTAAGCAACAGAATCTGTCTAAAAGCACTGGAGAATGACCGCAGTGGCCAAGACTTGACAATGTCTCAGATAATAAAGGTAATCTTTTTTTTTTTTTATTATTCGATATAATTTATTTACATTTCAAATGATTTCCCCTTTTCTAGCCCCCCCCACTCCCCGAAAGTCCCGCAAACCCCCTTCTCTTCCCCTGTCCTCCCACCCACCCCTTCCCACTTCCCCGTTCTGGTTTTGCTGAATACTGCTTCACTGAGTCTTTCCAGAACCAGGGGCCACTCCTCCTTTCTTCTTGTACCTCATTTGATGTGTGGATTATGTTTTGGGTATTCCAGTTTTCTAGGTTAATATCCACTTATTAGTGAGTTTCTGCCTGTGTCATTTTTACACTCAAGATATTTGACAGCTCACAAGAAGAGAGGATATAAGGCCAAGAAAACCCCAAACAAACCAAAACAACAAAACAAAAACAAACAAACAAAAACTGGTGTTAAAAGACTACAAAGAATTTCCAAAGCTTTTATATTAAAACACAAAGATACTCAGGACTATGAGCAGCTGGAAGTTGTAATGGTCAGTTCTAATTCTTTACCACACACAACCTAGAATCTCTTGAGAGGAGAGTCACAGTGAGGGATTATCAAGACCATGTTGACCTGTGAGAATAATTTATGGGATTATTTTAATTGCCTTCATCAATATGGGAAGATCCATCCTAAAATTGGACCCAATTTGAAGGGCTGAACACTGACCTGTGGGAACATGAACAAGGCAGGCTGAGTACCAGCCAGCTCCCACATAATCATGTCCCTCTGCTCCTGACTACGGGTGACATGACTAAGTCTTTACATTTCCAGCAGCTTTGACTTCCCTACAGTGACGGACTTTAACCTGGAATGGTGAGCTGCAACACACCCACTCTTCTTTACGTCACTATTTTTTTCAGGCTACTGTATCAAAACAACAAAAACAAAACTAGGATGTCCTAAAGAGAAAAGCAACAGAAAAGTGACCTCCAGCATTGAGCCTCATTTCTGCTCAGTGCATGTGGGAATTCATTAGCAGATTTATATAAGAGATGCAGCAACTTGATAAAACACCTGCTCTTAGAGGCAAGAACACAATACAGATGTTCACTATGAGGGAAACTAGATTTCAGGGTCGAGAGTCTGAGTAGCAAGCCAAGTGTTCAGTTCCTGTCTCTGAAGGACTACATTCCAGACATTACAATAGAGCATAGGTGTGTTAAGCCTTATTAAGACGAAAACTAACCCTCAACTCAACCGGAACACTAAGTATAACAATGGGCCTACCATGTCTCTGCCTAACAGGAGGAAGAGGGATCATAAAAAAAAAAGGTGATGCAGAAAGCCTTGATTAATCTTATTTGTAACCACAAACTGGAGGACCCAGAAGTAACAAAAGAAAAATAATACCCAGTGGGCACACATTCATGGGTGGTCTATGTAGTCATTTGGACAAACTTAAAACTGTAAAATTGAAGGAATTTTCTCCATTTGAATTTTTATAGAAATATTTTTAAATCCAGTGTTAGTAAATTGAATCTTGAATGCTCCAAAATGGAAAAATATATCACAGGAAAATCCAATCTAACCCAGTAATACAAATTTTGTATATAATTTAAAAATAAATTTTCTATGCAAAAAAATTAAAGGAAACTGGCCTAGAATATTCTCATTCGATTTAGTAGAAATGTTTTGCAAATATCAAGATTCATTTACAAAATTGCCAATTATTAATAAAAAAGAGTTATCTTTAATCTGATAGATATCTGCAGAACAGTTATTGCAAACCTCTTGCTCAATGACAACAGATCAAAATTCTCCACACCTCAGAACACCACCAGCATTTTAGCTATAATTTTACCCCAGCAAATTGTCAAGGTGATTTTATAATTCCTATGGAAATGTGTGAGGACAGACACAAAGCTAAGGTAACACAAGAGCCAAATGAGTGTCTTAAATATAAAATATCAATCTTGTACAGAACTAAAGTAACTGAGTAGTCAGGCTTAGTGCGAGACTACTTGCACCATTACAGAGAATTGGGGAATCAGACAAGAGACACAAGTATGGACATTTAGACTCAAGAAGGATTTCACTGTAGAGAACTGTTTTCCTAAGTAACATGATTCCGGGTTCAGAGACAGAAGGAAAGTGGAGTGAGCGTCCCTGTACAAGAAGATGCAAAGAAAGCTTACTGTAGAACTTTGAGTGCAAAGGATGGATAAACTAAAATTTACAAAATAAAATAGGGATGAATACCTTTCCAACCTAAGAGGTGGATTAGCACTAATATACAATGCAGAAGCATAAAAAAGAACGGTTTTTACAATTAAAAACTTCAGTATGAGAGATTAGATTCACACAAACAGAGAAAGACACCTTTTGACCATTCCCAGGAAGCTGGTGATGTCTTATTTTCAACACAACAGCTAGGTGTAATCCTTTCTTTTTTGATAAACCATCAACCTACAATGCCGGGAATCTTCACTCTTCTCATTTCTGTTAAATACTTGTGTAAAGAATGTTACTAAAAGTTATCTAAAGTAATGAACTGGTAAATTCTATATTTTTTTTCCACGAGGAAGATGGCCAGTGTACCCTTGGGCAATGCAAACCTCTGTGAAGAGATACGAATGCGTCACTGGGCAAGGGAGGAACATGGAGATAAGGGCTTACATTGGACTGCAGAGGTAGACAAGCATTTCCTGGGCACAAAGAGAAGACTTTGTAGACTAAAGGAATAGCACGCGTGAAGAAAGTTTCCAAGATGGAAACTTCGGGCGTGGTAGCGCCTTCCTGCATTTGCTGAATTAATTGCTGGTCGCTTGCCACGGAAAGCCCTCTCTGCATTTTATCAATCTGTGGGATGGAAACCAATGAAACTTACCTTCTCGTTATGGGGTTGATTATTCCTCACTACACCCTGCTGCAGCCTATCCAGAAGACATGTGGCTGCTCATTATCGCCAGTGGAAAGACAAAAAGGGGGAGGTGTATCAGATTAGTTAATTAAATGTCCTTGGCTGAAGATTGGACAGTGGGAGGAAGTTAATACTTATAGCTAAAAGGAGCCTGTTAGATTTAATGAAACTCTTAGTCTTGGCTTCCCCCTGACTCTATGAAGAGATGAGCATTAGGCTTTAATTGCTTTTTTAATAGTGTCCCATCCAACATAAACTCTGGTACACTTAATTCAGCTGTTAAAAGTTTTAATGTATAGAAGATGCTAAGAAAGTGCACCCATTTGATCTTTAGGAATTGGTTTGTCCAAATCATGTAAACCATGAAAATAAAAACTACTGTAAGAGACCTTGTTTTACACTGAAATCTGTATTGCTGCCACAAAAATGAAATGAAAAGTTGGCATTGATTTCTCAGGTGTGAGAAAAACAAAAACAAAAAACACACCTTATTATTTCTATCCAAAGTTTGGGTTTGCAACCTCATAGGAAGAACAAGAATATCAACCAACCACTCCCTGGAGCTCCCAGGGACTAAACCAACAACCAAAGAGTACACAGGGGGTACCCATGGTTCCAGCTGCATATGTAGCAGAGGATGGCCTTATCTGGCATCACTGGGAGGGGAGCCACTTGGTCCTGTGGAACCTCAATGACCCAGGATAGGGGAACACTAGGCTGTTGAGGCAGGAGTGGGTGGGTGGGTGGGGGGACCACCCTCATAGAGGCAGGGGGAAGGGGAGAGCATAGGGGGCTTGTGGAGGGGAAACTGGGAAGGGGGAAAACATTTGAAATGTAAATAAATAAAGTAACTGGTAAAAAATGAAAAAATAGATTTCCAAATAAAAAAAATTAAATTACAGGTTAGATACCAATTCAAAACTTAATAAATAATAATGTCATGGGCCAGCCAGGTGTCTGAGCTGGTAAAAGCAGGCACAACCAAGTCTTTGATCAACAGAACCCAGATGGTAGATGGATAGACTGCTCTTCTCCCACCTCCCCCCCATTGTCTTTAGGCATTCACATTCACCCACTGAATATGTCCCCCTCTTAACAGATATATAGTTATACATACTAATAACTTTTATTGTTTATCACTCGTGTTATTTATTAGACTTCTACTCCAGATTAGTTACCTTTCAACAGCACTTTCTAGAATGTTGAATATATACCCTCTCTCCATTTATGCCAATGTTTATAATCACCAACTCAGTAAGAATCATTACGCCATTAATCTTCCTTCTTCATCATTTTGTACCTGCTAAAATATGCAAAGCCATACTTCTAAAAGTTATTTCAATATATTACATCCAGCATCAAAATCTTCTAGAGTTCCATCATCGATCAGATAGAAAAGAATTTGTTAGCCTGACAGATACACTGGAAGTCTTCAGAGAAGCAGATCTAAGGGAATATTGTCACATGTAACCTAAGGCTGGGGCTGCCCTGTGAGAAGTGAAATCTAGATAAATTAATAATTTTATAGCGTATATGATAGCGTACTTACTGACACATAGTGCACATGTCAGTCACTTTATATGAACTCTGGGTGCAACCAGAAGCTCTGATAATCAAAAGGTGGATGCGATCGCTTCCAAAGCAAAACGGCCTTCGTTCCACAGTTAATTATGTTCTTACAGGTGGATAGAGCTGCTCCACAGTAGGAAAACAACGTTCACTATGGAAAGGATAGGAACCTTGGCATTTCTTTTCATTATCAGATACCACAAATGGTGTGTGGCTGGTCAGTTGTACTTTGAGTTTGTTGACAATGGAGTAGCTTCTTATTTTGGATTGTCTCTCGGATCTACCCTTGGTAGTGGTTTTGGTTTGGTTCAGTTTTGATGTCACTGGTGATTAGATTCAGAATCTGATGTCACTGAGATGTGTTCCAAGATTATACGTTCCTATTCTAAATGTTTTATAATTTAAAAATTAAGTTACATAATTATTCATTCATCTATTGTGCGTGCATAGACACATGCATGTCCAGCTAATGCGTGGAGGTCAACAGATGACTCAAGGAAGGTCTTCCTCTTCTTCCAGTGTGGGTCCTGGCAATTAACATTAAGTTATTAGCTCTCATAATTAATATCTTTTCACACTAGACCCTAAATGCGTTGTAATTTTATGCTTAGTGTAACTTGTTGAATTTGTGAAAATTAAATATACCTATGTATACATGTCATTTAATTCATGCATTAAATCAATATGCTCAATTATATTTATATTCTATTGCCAGAAATTTAATTAAGAGGTATTCTTTAATCTTTCTAATGTGGGTGTTGAGCCTGTGATCAGAGGCAAATATAATCAAATTATGTAGTCACTAACATTTTTTTTTTCTCCAGGGGGCCTCTAAGTCCTGAAGTTAAAAATGCAGGCCTACATCCTCATATTTTCATCATCCCAAAATAACTTTCTCTCTAATTCCCAGGTATTTCAGTCTTTAATGCCCTCACCCTCTGTGTAAATCTTCATGCTCTCCTTAATCAAATAAAACCTTTCTCTGCTCCTCATACCCCAGGTCTGGTTCTTGGAACAGAAGCACATGTCTGCAAGTCACTATCAGCTGTTTACCTTCCATGGACAGGGTAGGCTCATTACTGCCCCCTGCTGGAATGTGTGTGCATGTTTAGAAAACTAGAGGTCTCATATTTTCCAGAGTGTTATGAAAAATATTGTTCTTTCCTTTTCAATGAGATAAGGCCACACAGGCAAAGGCATGATATTATCGTCCAGTACGCTTTCCTAACACCTCCTCTCTGTACAGTGTGTTCATGTTTCAACTTTACATCCTGATTCAGTAGTTCTGATCACCTAACCATCCACCAAAGGTGTAATGAATGACCTAAATTATACATATAGCACATCTGGATGAGCTATTTTCAGAACGTCTTTGCTTTTCAAACACTGAATCCTATGTGTTTGGTGAATAAAATTTGGAAAGAGTTCGAGAGATCCTATGGCATGTTCTGTGGGACTTACTAAAATCTTAAGATTAGACGTTTGCCCATCATCTGAACATTGTACAAATGGGCAAAGTTCTTATGTCCAGCTGGCTCCTTTCCTAGACCTAAGAAGTGAATTGGAGAGGGTTTGATTCTTCTACAGTGGATGGAGTTGAACAGGACTTGCAAACCTTCTTAGACAGTGCAAACTAAGCAGTTAATATTGGTAAAATAGAGTAGCCTCTCTTTGGTCAAGTGCATGGTTTATAAATGCTACCTAGCACTTGACAAGAAATTTTAATTTGCCAAGTGTAAAGACTAGTATACATATGAACATAGCGAAGATGAAAGAGCTGATAAAAATAGTGTATTGATCCTTCCTGGCATCATAATATAGTTGGCCTAATCGTGGCATATTCTACCACTAGGGATTAGATAGATGAGTCAGTGATTAAGAACATTTGCCCTTGCAGAAGACCCAAGTTCAGTTCCTGGCATTCACAGGGTGGCTCACAGCCCTTCTGACTTCTATGTGAACCAGGCACACATATAATGCACATACATAGGCAAAACACCTATACACGCAAGATAAAATAAATATGTCTAAACTAGAAAGAGACATTTTCTATCATTGAATTCCATATTTGATCAAGTATCAAATTTCATTTTCCTGGCCATCTTTAGTTAGATATTCTAATTCATTAACTAATTTAGTTTTCTTATTTTAAGGAATCTTACCCTTTTCTTATGGATGGAAATTCATACTACATTTTATGCAGGCAAATAAGTACTCTACTACTCAATTACATTATATTCTGCTTGTTTCTAAGGCAGGATTTCAAGGACAACTTTATTGCAGATCAGAGTCCAAGGTGTTAACAGAAACAGAGGCTACCACAGTCTCCTGAACTCAGTCTACTTCCCTGGAATTCTAAAAGCTTTGTAATGGAGATACATAGGAGGAAGCATGACACTGTATGAGATTGTTTAGGAACATTTGATGGTGATATAGTTTAACAGGCAATGACACTTGTCAAGAAGCTTGAACTCAGGACCCAGGGGATTCTCATGTAAAAAGAACAAACTATATCTATAAGTTGTCTGTTGACCTCATGTGCTCTCTCTCTGTCTCTCTGTCTCTGTCTCTGTCTCTGTCTTTCTGTCTCTCACTCACACACACACATACACACACACACACACACACCTCTGACTTTCACATCTAAAATCAAGATAAATAAAGTACAAATTAAGATGGAATATGTTTGACTGTTCCAACTTTAAGAGTGAATAATTCCTTATATTTAGGACAGAAAAATATCTGTGCATCACTTGGCTCTGACTGTTACAAGTTAGGAACATGCAGTCTCAGGTACAGTGGTGTATACTTGCTTCTCAACACTTGGAATACTGAAGCAGAAGACATGTAGCAAGGCTAGTCTAGGCTCCTAGTAAATCTATTACTGCCCTGAGCTATGTAAAAAGACTGTCTCAGATTTAAAAAGAATAAAAACCATGATAAAAATTATCACATGTAAAAATAGATCCTTGATAAGTACATATCAATGTTTAATGATTCAAACTAAAGGAATAGCATTCTGTATTTTAAACATGAAGTCAAATAAGTATATATTTAAACAGTATTATATTCGATGGACATTTAGTGTTTTAGAGGCATTCACATTACAAAGTTGGACCTTTTCTGTATTATATCTATAAAACTAAACCAAAAAGAACACTGTAATCATGTTTTCTCATTGTTATGACCAGTTTGATGCTGTAAAAGACACCATAGACAAAATCAGTCAGATGATGCCTTTGTCTTCTCCTACAGACATACCTCTGCTGTGATGTGGTGTGGTACACACCTCTGTAGTGTGTACCATAAATATTTGTTCACCAAGAAGGGGAATCTGACCAAAATAATCAGCAATAGAAGAAAGTAAGGCTTTGAATTACCAAACAAAGTTGTTGGAAGCAAATATTTTCCCGAAGTTCCAGACACACATAAAACGAACAAATGAGCAAACAATGAATAATTTGTAAAGTGTTGAAGTCCCAATAGTGAGCCTCCTCACTTCTCTGCCTCTAATGAGTACCTGTCCCTCCACTGTTAAATTACTCCTTCTCATCAGTATAGAATCATCCAAAATATGTTATTTATTTAACAGAATTATCAAATTTTAAGATGGTTTGTCCTTATTAACTTCTGTATCCCAAGATGAGAATTTTAGAATTTGTACCTTGATTGAAATACATATTCCTTAAAAGAACTAAGATTGCTGAGAGAAGTTTTAGATAATCATTTCTGTAGTCTCTGATCCACATGTCAACCCACATCCATGGCTTCCTGAAGGTGGGATTTTGCTTGTTATTAGAGTCATGTAACTAAGTTTTTTCAGGCTTAATGGCATGTGAGTTGCTTTCCTAAAGTGTAATCTGCTGCTAAAATTGTTTTCTCTGCTTCACCTGTTCATTTACAGGCTTTGAACATGGATGATTACAAAAAGAATTAAGTTTAAGTGACAGTGGACAATTTACTCCCTCAATGTCCATGATGAAGATGGAGAGAACGGTGAGGCGTCAGAAGGCAAATCAATCCATGAGTGCAGACATGATTCAGTTGGCTGGGGTAGGCAGTCGTTGACACTCTGTGCCTGAGGCATATGTTTAATAAAAGCAGAAAGATGAGAATTGGATATATTCCTGAATTAAATGTTGAGTTTTCCTCAGGGATAGGGATGAGTAGACTACATCCATGGTATTTCAGTGTGGTATAGCCCAATTAGTACAACTCAGCACTTCTTGGGCTTTAATAATTTTCCATAATGGTAACTGAATTCCTATTTATAATATCAAAGGCCACATCTGCAGGCCCTGAACACAAAGTAACTTATTCTTACAGTCAATTGTGACTGCCTGAGACAGGACATTCCGTAACTGTGTTTGATGTTTAATGTTCCGTTGGTATCTATCTGTGAAGGCTTCAGGCTAGGGTTGCCGAATCTTGTTGTCATGGGACAGGTGATGTTCCTTTCAGGACATTAAGGAACAAGAACAGTGTAGAAATAAATCAGTGTCCCTGACCTTTATCTTTTCTTGATTTCTGGCACTGAACCATCACTAGTAACTTCTCATTTTCTTATACAGACAAAGTCTTCTAATTTTCCAGAATTTTCTCAGGGTTGCAACATTATTCTGTCAGAGACATCCCTACCCTTTCTTTCTGCAGCTATGTCACCATGGGTGGTTTTGAGGGACATAAAGTATATCAATCTTCTCTAGTCTTCCTGTCCTACATTCCAGAACACATGTTGACTCAGGATTTCTTATTGCTTGCCTCAATGACAAATAATATTTAAACAAGTATTTGGTGAATGCATTCAAATATTAACCTACACTAACAGATGTAGTAATATCAGTCAAGTAGCTGCTTGATGCATGTAAAAGCAACTTTCATTTACCTGAAATAACAGTCATCTCCAAGGTTTACCGCCACCATCTGCAAACATAGTCATGGCCTAGTCATGGAAGCTTCTAGCCTCTGAACAATCATATCTAGGCCTAGAATGTGTTCAGTCTCTGAGACTTACTACTGCTGAATAAGTGCATCCTTTTTAGTTCTTTCTGACCTCTGGCTGGCTGCTTCAACTCAGCTGTTCTGGCTCAAACTCCTCTCCTAGCTGACTGATTCAAACTGGTTTCTCTCAGCTTTTCCTGAATTGCTCTCCTTGGCCTCAAACTAACTGGCAATCTGTTCTAATCTTCTGGCTCATTCTATCTTCACCTGTGTCTAGCTTGTTCTTTTTTCACCCTGTTGGTAAAATTCTCCAGGTAAAAGTGCCTCCTTCTCTTCTCTTCTCCCCTCCTCTCCTCTCCTCTCCTCTCCTCTCCTCTCCTCTCCTCTCCTCTCCTCTCCTCTCCTCTTCTCTTCTCTTCTCTTCTCTTCTCTTCTCTTCTCTTCTCTTCTCTTCTCTTCTCTTCTCTTCTTCTTCTTCTTCTTCTTCATCTTCTTTTCTCTCTCTCTCTCTCTCTCTCTCTCTCTCTCTCTCTCTCTCTCTCTCTCCCTCTCTCTCTCTGCACTGCATCTTAAGTAGGTTCCCTTTCTTCTCCTCATAAGAATGGGCATGACCTAGTCTGTCAAATCTTTCTCTGATCTGCCCCTTTGTCTTCCAGTCAATTAGACATCACTTTCAAACATGGGTATGTCCTTCTACAAACTAAATTTACTTTCATTGTTTTGGACTGAAGGTGTTTTAAGGGTATGTATGTATTCCAGACAGAGAGATTAGTGATGCATGTTAAGGGCTGAGCCCCACCACAACTAGAAAGAGGATTGTTTTGTTTTGTTTTTCAGAGTTCACAGTGTGATCAAGTAAACTGAAGGTGATGTGTGGAATGTTTTTCAAGCACCATGTCCATTTACTCTTGGAGGCTTTACCTCCTCTCATTTGAGGACTATTGCTATCTTATTTTGTTTCAAGGATAGGTAAGGTCAAACACCCTTCAGGGCCTTATGAATGGAACAAAGAGCACTGAGCTTCGGTTCCATGGCAACAGACATGCTTGTTGAGGCTAGAAATGGACTGACAGCAGAACTCTGGGTGCCCAAGATTAGGCCCCCAGCTCCAACTGTGTCAAATGTTCCAGACACTGAGATGTGAAATTCTGTGCTTACTAGATCACATGTAACTTGCAGGAGAGGAAATAGATCTTCTCTGAGCACTATTTGTTCCTGCGGTCTCATGCCTTTGCTGACTTGTCTTTGGATTCCTCATTTGAGGGGTTGCTAAAGAACTGTGATAATAGCAAATATGATGGCTTGGTTCATCAACCTTCTCAGACCATCTGATCCCAGTTTTTGATGTTTTATTTTCTCTTCTTCATCTTCCTCGGAGTCCCAGCATGAACCCAAGAAGAACCTATGGTCCGGTCCATATAGTCAAGAAAATAGACCACAGACCGACTAGTTAAATTATTTATAGACTCATTCTTGTGAGTATACAACTGAAACTCATGTGCTCCAGGTCGAAGGTGTTTGCTTTAGCCAGAGTTTCTCTACTGAGCATGCATGCAGGACAATTTTCCTCAATGATCTGAATATTTTTAATTGAAACAACTAATGTCTAATTCTATAAAATGATATTAGTCAAACACCTAACAGCAATGATATTTTCATTATTTTATTTGTATCTATCTGAAAAATTAAAACCTTAAGGTTAAGTTTTTTATTAATTTGTATTTCTGCTTATAAATATTAATCCATAATACATATCAAAATTCTTAATAGAATAATCTCTATTATTGAATGTTTGAAGCAAAAGTAAACATAGAGATGAATTTTTGGGTTTTGCTATTTGTAACACAGAAACTTGGACCTTGTACAGGAGGGAGAGTTGCAAGGTTTGGAATATAGTCAGACATTCTCTCTGTTTCTGTCTCTCTTCTTCTTCTCTCTCTCTCTCTCTCTCTCTCTCTCTCTCTCTCTCTCTCTCTCTCTCACACACACACACACACACACACACATACACACACACACGTGTGTGCACACATGCACTCCTCCTAATTGACACTTTTTTTTATAAAGTAAAAACACTTAGCTTTAATACTCGAACCACACACAGGGTTCCAGGCTGAATACAAGATTTGTGCCAAGATCTAGCATTTTGTTCCAGTAATCTGACATAAGGTTAGAGATGATACTAGAAGATGGCAGACAGGGTAGCAATTCTGTTCCCTAACTCTTGAGGAACAAAATACTAAGAATGAATACAATGAGCAACTGTTGATGTAGATACTGCCCACACGTTTCCTGCTACCCACCAAGTGAAATCATTTTGATATGGGATATAGCTTAAAGAACCAACATTACTAGGTACTATTCAAGTCAACTTTGAATTTAAGTTTTCTAAGCATAGGTTTTCCATAAATTAGCACACAACTGATAGGAGATTATTAATTTATAAACAATGACCTAGACCTAGTCATTGTATATTTGGCTGGAATAGAGAGAGACCTTTGATTGCTTTTCCCAAAAGATAGAAGTATACCAGTATACCCTGCAGCAGTTGAATGTTAGTTGAAATTTCATAAGAATAAATATAAATCCATCCCATGGCACCCACAGATAGATGGAGATGTTCTTGTCTGATCCATGAGTTAGGATAAGAACAGAGGTTGGTTCCCTCAGCATCTGCTCTCTTTCCTCTTAGCAGTTCTGTTCTGCCCCGCTGCTTTCCTAAAATCAGGGAGACTAGCAGTGGTTCGGGATAGTCTATTATTACTCCACTGATCTGCTTATGGCAAAATCACCAAGATTAAATCTATTGTAAACAATAGGAAATAATTATTCTCAGTTCTAAAGTCTGGGATGTTGAAGATGAAGTTGCGGGCAGAACCAATAACTGATCTCCATGTCCTGATTATAAACTTCTGACTTCTTGTGAAGGGAAGGACGGTCTCCTTAATATTTGTTACTAATGTTACTCCCTTGAGCTCCCTTATCATGACATGAACATCTTCCTAGGCCTCTATTTCCTTAATATCATCATCTTGGGTGCTGAGATGTCACAGTCAGTCTGCAGAAATAATTCATCATGTTTGTTTTGCAGTTAATAACAGGAACAGCTCTTTCATGTGGAGAATAGACATTTTCATGGAATAACCAAACAGTTTCCTTTGCTTACAACATCTGAGATTTTCAGTTATTTTAAATGTGGTAGGAAAGCAGAAATTGTGCCTCCAGCCAACATCCAACCCTAACAAAGCTACTGTAACAGCAAGTGCTTAAAGCATTATAGAGAAATACAGGGGAAGTTATGACACAGGAGCTGAACTTGCTGGATGGTTTTAAGTTGCACTTCTCTGATTTGCTACCTAGATTTTACTTATTTGTTTGCTTAATTTTAGTAATGTACTAGTCTTACTTTTGAAATATGATTATTTTTATTAAAAGGGTGCTATCATTCATCAATAAGAGATTATCATATCTAAAATGCACCCAAGAATTCTATACAGAAACAGTAGTTGAGAGGTGACTCACAGCATGGGTCTTTGAAATATTATAACAATAAAAATCTATGTTTTCCTTAAAAAAACTTCTGTCTTAAATAATACTATTATATGTGCTTATGATTTTATAGATAAAGTCTAAAATGAAAGATAGGTCTGTAGTATACAGTGTGATGGACAAGAAGCTATGGTTTATTCATTTAAAATCTGTCATTCTGGAATGGGCTTTGGCAGGCTCTGGTACGAATCTGACAGCTGCCTTTCTTCTCTGTCAGTATCTTCCTGAGAAATTCTATCAAAGGGAAGGGCAGGCGGGGTTTGGAAGAGGTGTGGGCTTGGGTAGAGGAGTAGAAAGGACCAGTTACTACTTCTGTCTTTTTGTTCTTTTCATGTATGGAGAGAGGAAAGAGATGGTGAAAGAGAAAACTACATTCTCTTGCCTTATATTGAAGTATCATTCTTCACAGTGATTTAGCAACTCAAATTCACACAGTCATTTGTGAAACTAATAAATAAATAAATAAATAAATAAATAAATGAAATAGAGTTATCATGGTGTTTCTTCTTAGCCCATAAAAGACTACAGTGTTTTAAAAACAACCTGTTCCGCAAATCCTCTCATGATTTTCTATCTTCTCCTTTGATCAGTTTATATGCTGGCGCCTAGCTACCATAAACTTCCTATTCACAGCATGCCTCGGGTTTCTAAGAATGATCTAGCAGTGTGCCTGTCCTTTCTTTATGTTTTCTTTTTCATTTTATCACCTTAAAAATAAATAGACACTATCTCTGGAGTGCCCCCTGACCCAGGAAGGAATATATAACTTCACAATCTTTCTCAACCACTGCTGGGAATAGTCCAGATCCGAACACAACCCAAATCCAGTTAGCAAGCTGCTGGCGAAGCAGCGTCAGGCAGTTTTATTTTACTCTTTTAATAGTGTAATAAGTTGCTGAGATTAAATGGTTGTTGTTAGCATGTACCTTATTATTACCTTATTATGGCGTTTAGTGTTTTCAGTTGTGAAATCAGATCCCCAGACAGGGACTTGTGTCTAGGGAAACACTTTAACGATGTGGCCTGGGGGCCCAGGCAGGTTTTACTACTGTACTTAGGCTCTAGTGCTTTATAGGTGGGTGGAGTCTCTCAGTTGAAATGATTGCAATTTGCGCTTCTTCAGGAAATTAGCTCCAGGAGGAACTACAGATAGTAGTGCTTCTCATGGCACTTGCTTTGTCTACCCCTGAAACCTAAGTCCACAGCAGGTCAAATGCAATGTCTTAAGGAAGTTCCTAAGTTAGGAATACAGCTTCCACTGCTAACTATGGGCAGTTGAATAATTAAGGTGTAACAGAGCTAAATGCGTCACTCACAATTTAATAGTTGATTTGTGACATGAAATTAAAATGTGTCTGTATCATTAAAAAGCATTGGCTAGGCTTGGGTGTACCTTGATAAGTACTCTGGGAAAACAGGAATGCACGGTTTTGAAGGAAGGCATAGCAGTTAAACATCATAAATGATTTCAACACACACTGGGCCAGAAGGAGCAAATCCTCATATTGTAAATGTTCAAGTTCAGCTTCCTTGTTTTACGTGTAGGGAATCTAGACTTAGACAGAAAAGGTATCACATTCTTGGTTATACAACTAGTTAGTACCAAACCAGAGCTAGGGAATGGTCTCTTCACTCCAAGCTCTGGAATAATAGACATTGTCTCCTTTGTCACCAAGCATTTATTTCATTTGGTTCAGTGAGCAGCCACACGTCCTCCCAGTCCCACAAATGCCTCTGTCTTTCAGGCCACCAGCCTGCCACCCAGATGACATTTCAGTGTTTGAACAGAAAATACTCACTTGAACCAAATTACTGGTTTCGTCCTTTGAACATGTCCACCTGAAGGATTTGCTTTAAATGTCTTTCTGTCCCTTTCCCAGATTGCAAAAGGCACAAAACCGTCCTTGAGCTCAGGTTCTCACTGTTTGGCTTGATGGTGACTCTGAAGCCTCTCTGCCTTTAGTAGCCCACAGTAGACCAGGCTGCCCTGGTCTTCCTAAAAGTTCTTATAATTTTGTTCTAAATACTATTGGCACATTTCCATACATAAAGATAGAAAACCTGGAAAATGGGGTGTGAATTTCCTGAAGTGTTGTTCAATAGAACAACAATAGTTGTTCTATTGTTGATTCAGCAATAGTTCAAAGAGTTGTTGAATAGAATAGTTGTTGCAATAGAACATCCTGCTTTGGGATGCAATTAGATTAGGGAGCAATGTGGCTCTACTCTGAAGAGGAAGAATAGCATTGAGCCTTGAGTTTTACTTGGAGAAGAGTTTGGGCTGCTTCGTGGCTCGTGAAGCTTCCATCGCCTAGATTCATCGTGTCTGTGTGATGTCCAGTGATCACCGGCGTGACTTGCCCTCTTGACTGCAGGGCCTGGTTGAAGCTGCCTGCACTGGGCATCAAGTTGAGGGAGTTTCCAAATAATGGACTCTTGTTGCTAATGAGGCTCTTTTTACTTTGAAATGAACAGATATTGTTTCTGTGAAATGCATAGAGACATCTGCCAATAGAGCTGGCATGTCCCTCACTAGCATGCCTGAGCTTTATGTTGTTTCTATTAATATTTTATAACACTTCTCTATCCCCCCCCCCCCCCGAAAGCAACAAGGAATGTAGATGTTCTATGCCTCGGGCTAATTTCATTTATGCTTAAAAATCTATGGTACCTATATTTTAAGAGATACAAACAAGACAGAAAAAATGTCCTGGTTGAATTCTAATTTCAATAATTTCACCCATGTAAATAAGGCACGTTTGGTTACTCTAACCATCTATTATATAGACAATTTAAGAAGAGATAAACAGTTCCCCTGAATGATACAACTAGTCCTTTCTTACAAATCCATACAGAGTGAAGGGCTCTGACGGGCATGAGCACAGCAAACATAACCCCATAGCTTTTGCCTTGTTACCCCTTTCCTTCTCCCTTACTAAAAACTATTCGGTCAAACAAGACAGCAACATCCAGCAATCAAAAATCACTATTTGGCTAACACATGACTTAGCAGCTCACCCTAGCACAGATTCCCTTTAAAAACCAACTCTTACAGAAAAACACCTGCTTGCTTGATGCCTGCTTTATAGCCAACCCCCAGCCCAAGCTTGCCCCACCTGAATAATAAATCCCCTTTGTGCTGAGAATTTGGTGTCTGGCTACATCCCGTACTGACTCCAAAGGGTTAATCCTTTTTAATGTCCTATGGCCTTAAGAACCATGGTTACAGGAAAAGAAAACTTGGTTCCCCCTTCTGTATGTGTGTTCATACATACATATCTACTATCACTTGGACACAGTCATAATTATACAACATGTGACATTGTTATTTCCTTTGTGTGGTACCAAAATAATATTGACTAAACACAGCAAGTTTCTAGGATATCGAATTCTGAGTGTTAGATGTGGCCCACTATAGCAAGGAGGTCCCAAGGTAGGATAACACTTATCAGTTTACAGTTGAGGGCTTCTTTATGTGTATGTTTATTGAATTTAATTCTAGTGTTTAGGTTGCAAATCTTCAAATTAATTGTTCTTGTGTACAAGAGGAGTTTCTGGAAGATACTCTTGATTCCTTATGTTTACGTTCCCTCTCCCTCTTCTTTTCCCTCTCCCTCTCCCTCTCTGTCTCACTGCCCCTTCCCCTCCTCTTCTCTTTCCCCTCCCTCCTCCCTGCCCCTCCTCTTCCCCTTTCCTCTCCCCTTTTCTCTCCCCCTTTTCCTCTTTAAATATTGTCATTTCCCTTCCACTTGGCCTTGGTCTTTTATATTTGCCCTCATTTCCCCCTCCCTCTCTCACAACCTCTCATTATTTCCATGTGATCTCTCTGGCTGGTGGTAATAATATATACCTTGTATTCCAAGGTGGAAATCAAAGGATCTGTTAGTTCAAGTTCCCCTTTGATAGTTTGTATTTGTTTATTTTTACCCTTAGGCTATTGATAGTAAATAGACACAGGATCAGATGTACATTTTCTACACTCTACAGTTCCCCAAACTTATCCTAAAAATCAAATGTGCTCTTTTCTCTACACACTGTAGAGTGTAAATTTACATGGTTCAGTATCTTGGGAGAATGACTTTTAGTGGAAAAATATAATTGTATTTGCCCAATACTGGTTTTGCCTCATTCTTTCAATTTTCTTCTTTTAAGGCATCATCAGAAGAGTGGATGGCAAGATGTGATGCTGAAGGACCAGTGTTGGAAGCAGTATTTTATTCGCAATCTCTTCAGATCCTTGTTTTCATCATTTTTACTTCTTGTTACATTAGACTCAAAAAACGTAAGAGCATGTTTATATTGTGTGACTATTTTCCAATTTCATGTTCGATTCACTTCGTGTATGTGATAAACAAAGCAGAAAAAAGATATGAGAGAATGGAGTGGTCTCATGTGATATACTATACACAGCAAGCTCTTTTAATAGTGAGTATATTCTTGTTGTATTTCATGTATCTATATGAACTGGATATTTTTTATTGATCGGTTAATTGATGAGTAGTTTATCTATACCTGTAAACATGCTCCCAACTGTTCTGAAAACATCATTTCTCACAATTTGGATTTTAAGCACATTGAAATGGGATGACATTGTTTAGAGTATAGGCTATTGTCTTCAGTATTTAAGAACTGTTCCTGTCTAAAGGAAATGCAGGGACAAAAAATAGAGTAGAGACTGAAGGAAAGGCCATCCAGTGACAGGCCCTACTTGGGATCCATCCCATGTACAGGCACCAAAACCCTGGCAGTGACACTATTAATGATGCTAGGCTGTGCTTGCAGGCAGGAACCTAGCTTGGCTGTTTTCTGAGAGGCTCTACTAGAATCTGACTGAGACAGATGCAGATACTGACAGCCAACCACGGGACTGAGGTCAGGGACCCCATAGAAGAGTTAGGGAAAGGATTAGAGGAGCTGAAGAGGATGTCAACCCCATAGGGACAACAACAGTGTCAACTCACCGAGACCCCTGAGAGCTCTCAGAGACTATGCCACCAACCAACAAATATACATGGGTTGCATAGTGGCCCCTGAACATTTTGTAGCAGATGACTACCTTGTCTGGCCTCAGAGGGAGAAAAAGTGTTTAATCCTGTAGAAACTTGATACCCCCAGGAAAGGGGGATGCTGGGGGGCAAGCACCCTCTCAGAAGCAAAGGGGACAGGGAAGGGAGTAATGAACTCTTGGAGGAAGTACCAGGAAGGGGGCAAAAATTGGAATGTAAATAAATAAAATTATTTGTGCACACACACACACACACACAGAGCACACAGTCAGGTTGCAGAAGTAGATCTGTTAAAGCCAATGGATTTGAACTCTAGAATTCAATAGCTTTGCCAGAACTTTCCAAAGGCATTTCCAATGATAGCCTCAAAGTTTCCACTCAGATAGTTTGTGCATAAGGGATAAAAGGCCCTCAATTATTCCTACGTGTATCTGAAATAAAATTTAGATCACCTCTATGGAGCTGGTGTGAATATAGGACTTGAAGGAGTTCAGCATGAATTTAGAAGTTAGACATTTATGTAGGAGGCAAAGCAATAAAATATCCATACTAATACAGTAAGCTGAACAGTAGGAATGGAGATTTTGATTCTAGCTTCCCAAATGACTGACTAGCTACCATCCTCATTATACTCTGCACAGAATGAAAAGCTTTGGAATTTACTGAGTTTCCTGCCTGTTCACAGTGTTTTATAAACCACTTTTCTGAATTCTTAGCAAGTATCTCAGTCCATAAAGACCACTTACACTATAAGAAGGTTAACTGACATCTTGACTTGTGTAAGCATAACTGTTCTGATTTAGAATTAATACTCAAGATCACTTATGACTACTTTACAATGTGTGAACAAAGAGGCACTTTGCATACTTCTCTTCATCCTTCAGTTGAGAAGTGCTTGAAGTCACTTAGCATTCAAACTGCACTCAATTCCTATAAAACAGGACAGAGGTCCTTTGTGATACCCAATATGAGAGAAGTTCATTAAAATAAAGAAGCCATCTACCCGTTAGAAACCAGGGAGCAAAGACACATTGATAAGAAACAACAGACTCCCTGTTAGCAGGATTTATAATCTTTGCTTCTCCTTGGTTACATAGTAGGTGAGGAATAGTCCACTATCTAAAGTTGAGGCTGCAATTCTGATTATTATATTATTTACACCATAATTATTCCTTGAAAGAAGCAATTCTGTACTTAAAATATCTATTCTTTCATCAAAGAAATAATTATTGATTTATATTCTTTATAGATTGAAAATATTTAACATCATTGTCTTTTATTTACTAATTTAATATACAGTCCCACTATGTCACAGGCTGCCTTTGAAGCCTCATTCAGGTACCTCTTCCTCCTGAGGGCAGACACAAGGATTATACCATTATACTTTCACTTACCATATTTTTTTATGCTAAATGTCAAAATGTAAATTTAGGAACCATATACTTCTAAAAATTAATGAAAATGACTTCTTATCATTTAGAGAAAGCTGGCAGTGGTGGCATGCTGGAGTGCTTTTTCCTGACTCTGCCATGAGGCATAGAAAACAAACAGGGCCTGGGAGACTGTGCTCCTCTGCTCTGTCAGTGGCCTGGCTTGGTCATATGAAGAATCACAGCTGTTGGTGAGATTAAGCTAGTACACAGAGACCAAGCTAGAGTCTAGTGAGCCCAAAATAATTACACTGGCTATGAGACCACATGCATACCCATCTGGGAAATACCCATCTACCAGTGCCCGACTCACTTCTGAAGCAATCTAGGGACTGTAACTTTAGCAGGCCAAATAATTAAAAACTCTAACATAAGACATGCACTTCTGGGGATTAGATATCTTGGAACATACTAGGGGGTGACAATATACTTAATTAAACCAGGCAAGAGCCCTGGTCATGAAGAGCCTGTTGGGAAGATAACATCCATTTACATTTAGCAAGCACATGCACATATTAACCACTGGTGGAAGAGTTGACAGACACGGAAAACCCAAAAGATGACACTATGAGGTAAAACTGATGAAATTTAATGGAAAAAAAAGTTTAGAAACATGTTGTTGATTACATATGTTATAAAAATTATGTAGACTTAATATAGTCACTAAAACCAGAGTCTAAGATATTAGGGATCTAATTGAACCAGGAGTGAAGATCAAGTGACCATAGATGTGTGGGTTCATTTCTGGGTTTTCAATTCTATTCCATTGATCTACCTGCCTGTCACTGTACCAGTACCCTGCAGTTTTTAACACTATTGCTCTCCATTCTTGTCTCCTTGTACTAAGCTCAACTCCAAATGGATCAAGGACCTCTACATAAAACCAGACACACTGAAGCTAATAGAAAAGAAACTGGGGAAGAACATTGAGCACATAGGCACAGGGGGAAATTTCCTGAACAGAACACCAATAGCTCTAAGATCAAGAATTGACAAATGGGACCTCATAAAATTAAAAAGTTAAGGTAAAGGTTTCTGTAAGGTAAAGGATACTGTCAAAAGGTCAAAACGGCAACCAACAAATTGGGAAAAGATCTTCACCTACCCTACATCCAACAGAGGGCTAATATCCAATATATACAAAGAACTCAAAAAGTTAGATTCCAGAGAGCCAAATAACCCTATTAAAAATGGGGTACAGATCTAAACAAAGAATTTTCACCTGAAGAATTTCAAATGGCTGAGAAGCACCTTAAGAAATGTTTAACATCATTAGTCATTAGGGAAATGCAAATCAAAACAACCCTGAGATTTCACCTCATACCAGTCAGAATTAAAAACTAAGATTAAAAACTCAGGAGACAGCAGGTGTTGGCAAGGATGTGGATAAAGAGGAACACTCCTCCACTGCTGGTGGGATTGCAAGCTGGTACAACCACTCTGGAAATCAGTCTGGTGGTTCCTCAGAAAACTGGGCACGACACTTCAGAAGGACCCTGCTATACCTCTCCTGGGCATATACCCAGAGGATTCCTCAGCATGCAATAAGGACACATGCTCCACTATGTTCATAGCAGCCTTATTTATAATAGCCGGAAGCTGGAAAGGACCCAGATGTCCCACAATGGAGGAATGGATACAGAAAATGTGGTATATTTACACAATGGAATACTACTCAGCAATTAGAAACAATGAATTCATGAAATTCTTAGGCAAATGGTTGGAACTGGAAAATATCATCCTAAGTGAGGTAACCCAATCACAAAAGAACACACATGGAATGCAGTCACTGATAAGTGGATATTAGCCCAGAAGTTCTGATTATCCAAGACACAACCCACATATCAAATCATTCCCAAGAAGAAGGAAGGAGAAGGCTCTGGTCCTCAAAAGGCTTGATGTAGCAATGTAGGGGATTACCAGGACAGAGAAGTGGGAGTGGGCTCATTGGGGAATTGAAGGAGGGAAGAGGGCTATGGGACTTATGGGAAGGGGGGATCATTTGGAATGTAAATAAAGAATATAGAAAAGAAAAAAACAGAAAAGAAAAACATTTTTAAAAAGGGAGTGAAAAAGGGTTTCAAGATGTCAGCATGCCAAGGTGGCAGCTGTTTGTTTGTTTGTTTGTTTTTGTTTTGTTTTGTTTTAGTTTTTGGATTTTTTTGGTCTTTTTTTGTTTTGTTTTGTTTTTTGTTTGTTTGTTTTTACCTGTAAGTACTTTTATTCTCTTCCTATTTTGCCAACCCCTCACTTGTTTTAAAATACTATTATTTAGAAGTTTCAAGAATTTTCTTTTTTTTATTGAATATATTATTTATTTACATTTCAAATGTTATACCCTTTCCCGGTTTCCCCCTCCCCGAAAACTCCCAGCCCATCCCCCCACCCCCTGCCTCCAAGAATATGCCACTCCACTCCTCGATTTCCCCACACTGGGACATCTATTGAGCCTTCATAGGACCAAGGACCTCTCCTCCCACTGATGCCAGACAAGGCATTCCTCTGCCACACTTTTGGCTGGAAACATGTGTACCCCTTAGTTGATGCCTTAGTCCCTGGGAGTTCTGGGGCGTCTGGTCGGCCTACCTCATTGTTCTTCCTACCGGAATGCAAAACCTCCAGCTCCTCCACTGGGAACCCCTTTGGCTGCTAGCGTATCAAAGGTGGCAGCTTTATTAGCCTTTTGAGCCTTATCATAGACTGTTAACCATCTAAATATCCAGTGTCAAGTGCATGCATTTGAAGGAATTTTAATTATTCGTTACGTAGGTCATACATTGCATAAATATTGAGGAAGAGTTTTGTTTGGTTTACGGCACAGAGCAGGAGGCAGTGTGCGTGCGATTCTCTAACTCTGCTATGTTCACGAGGAGGGAAGAGTGAGAAACAGGGACAGTCTTCACTTCTTGGATTTATAAAATGCTTGCAACTGTGGGAAGTGGTCTTTGGAGTGTGGATTAAAGTTTCCTCTTTTATATATATATTTTAAACTGTGGCCAAGAGATGTTTATGTTTTATTTGGGAGGAAAAAATTGTTGGTTATCCATACAGTGGCATTTAGAAAAGAGACTCATTAGTGTATTTCTAACTGTCATTCTTTTTTTAATAAAAGACTTAGTTGTGCACTACAGCTTGTGTTTCTCTGGAGCGATGTGCTGTGCTAAAATGTCACAGCACGTGACTTTAATATTTATTAAGTATATCATTTTTACTTAATGGACATTCACCGTAGCAGATATCAATGAATCCTTGCCATCTGGGCCTTCCTAGAAGGCCTAGTACTACAGAGGACAGAGGCCCATTTCACCTTGGTGTTCAGTGCTGTCATTAGCATGGCAGAGAAGCTGTTGATTACGTGTTCTCTATGATCAGAGGAGGGAATCAACGCTCTTTCTCAGCATGGTTTCCCTTTATTTTTAAACTTAAATTGCAAGCATAAAGTAGAAGCATTAACCCTGAAACATGCTTACAGAATTTTCAGCTCTCATTTTTAGAATTCTCCCTAAGGCTGACATATCTTTACTTTGGATGCATACTAGTAGGCTTCAATTTGTATATAATATTATATTAATTAGATGATATATTATATATAATATATTATACATTATGATAATTAAATGATACATACATATATTATATAATATATAATAGATATATTATATAGAAAGATACATTTTTATTTATGTGATATAGAATATACCATAATATGTATTTTATATTTCTTCACTTTTACTTTGAAAGTTTCCTCCCATAATAATTTGTACTGGTGTAAAACACCCCTTTTAATTGTAAAATTTTTATTAGCATCACTAGATTGCACTTTACTTGATAGTCTCACAAACACTTATTATTTTTTTCTTCTTAAATTCTTTTTAGATGGATAGATTTGAATTTTGTTTTAGTTTGCGGTGTCGAAGGAGTATTAAAAGCAGTACCAACAGTGCTGCTTTATCCACATGGTTACACTCTAGGACTCCTGGGGGGGATGCTTGAAATATCAGGTAACACCAGATATTTGTATTTAATACATATTTTCTTATATCTACATATTAATGCCAAAATTTAATTTATAAATTAGATAAATCTATCACTGATTGCATTAATACAGAAGAACTATAACATAAATTAACAAAATCCTCACATCGCTATTCTTGTGTTTTAGGGAGCCTTAAGTTTTTTTTCTTTTATTTATTAGATATATTCTTTATTTATATTTCAAATGTCCCTGCTCCTGGTTCCCTGCGCGCCCCCCCCCGAAATTCCAATAAGTCATCTCCCCTCCCCCATGTTCCCTAATCAACCCCCTCCCACTTCCCTGTCCCCTGTCCCGGTATTCCCCTACACTGCTGCATGGAACCTTTCCAGGACCAAGGACCTCTCCTCCCTTTGATGTCCAACAAGGCCATCGTCTGCTGCCTATGTGTCTGGAGCCATGGGTAACTCCATGTGTACTCTTTGGTTGATGTTTTTGTCTCTGGGAGCTCTAGGAATATTGGGTGACTCATATTGTTGTTCCTATGGTGCTGCAAACCCCTTCAGCTCCTTGGGTCCTTTCTCTAGCTCCTCCATTGAGGACCCTATGCTCAGTTCAACGAGCCTTACGTTCTATAGTGCTCTGATAACAAAGAAGAAGGTTATTGTACTGCAAAGATTGGCAAGAAAGTGAGGTGATGCACCTCATTTATTCACATTAGGGTTCAACTTAAAGCTTATCAATTATTTCTTTCTGGAACTTTTTGTATTGTTTTCTTGGACTTCAGATGATGGCAAGCAGTTGCAACTAAGGAAATGACTGCACTGTGAGGACCTGTGTTAAAGTGTAGTGCCTTTCGGAGAACTTCAGGTTTGGAATTGCAGATTCATAAGTAAACTTTAGACTTGACAATTGTGATTTTTACATGTAACTGAAAAGAAAATCAAAAACAACAGAAAAGAGAGCTAAGCAACTGCTGTGCCAGGGAAATGTTAGTGATCCCCAAAATGGACAGGAGCCAATTGGATTCAACTTACAGCAGGGTCTTTATTCTATTCCAGCTAGCTTTGTGCCTCCTTCCCCAACACACCACCAACACATAGGATGGTTTTGGTGGTGCTAGTGGGGGGAAGACCAAAATATTTATGGTACAAAGCAGTAAGCAGGGAGTATATGTACAAGCATCTAATTGGAAAGTTACCATGGGCTTTAACATAATTGGCTGGTGCTGGGAGTCATATCATAAACTAAACATCTGCTCCCACTATATTGGTGGTCATTAGGCAAGGAGTGGGCTTGTAACCTGGGGTGCAGGTTTGTTGGGGGAATAACCTGGGGGCACTGGTTTTGTTGAGGGTGTAACCTGGAAACTTGTCTTGCTGGGGATTATCCTAGAGCCTGGAACTAGATTCAGGTTTTGTTAGAAGACAACTTGGAAACTAATTCTAGGTACCAGCCTGTTAGTTTACCTGAGTTCAAAGTTAGGTCAGCTTCTAGGTTTGTCCTCTGCAGCACAGTTTCCCCAGGAGACACTTGAAGACCAGGAATTGGGATGAATATTCCAGTAGCGCCTTTGAAACCCTTATATCTACATAGACCCTACTGATTTCTGGCCCAACTTGCTGCCCATGAAATGATATTTGTAAGTTAACATATTACTCACTTTAGTATATTTGACAAATAGATGCTAACAAGGATATCTTGTGTTCATTATGAAGAATTACCAATGAGGTCTAACACAGTAACTACTTTATAGGCAATGCATGTTTCATTTATTAGTAATTATCTTCTCCCACTGTTGGTTTCTCATCAGGACATTGGTGCTTTCTTATTTTACTTTGAAATAGTTAGGAAAGTAATTCTGTGGAACACATGCTACCTATTTTCTCCTAATTCTGCTTCAGGGAGTTGTTGGCAGTGTTATATGAGTTACTTCAGTTCATGTATAGAGATCTATGTTAGGCTTAATGTTTACAGAAAATTTAGGGGTTAAACATAAACTTCCCGTGTGCTCCTTCCTCCATTTTTCATTTTTAAATGATATCTTTCATTTAGGGACATTTTTGTTTTATGTGGCCATATTTATAAGTCTCACATAACTTGCTTGTTTTTATTTAAGAGAACTTTTCTTACCTATGATCTTTGATCTAATATCCTACATTTTCTCTCCATTTTAATCCACTGCTGATACATGTTTGCACCCCTCCTACACCAAATTCAGTGACATGTGGGTTCCCATTAACTCACCACCTCACCTTCCTTTATCATCCCTGCACACCCAGAACCTTGCCACTTCAACATCCAACATCATTCCAAGACCAGTTCTTCCAGAGAGTACTCTGTCATTTTTCTAGTTAGAAGTGATGCCTTCCTCCTCAGAAAGTCTTCTATTATAGTTAAATGGTTGAGGTAGTACTGTGTTTGTAACTCCTCTGAACAGTTCTCCCTAAATCTCAATGTTATCAAAGAATCCTACTTAAGGTCTCAAAGAGTTTGCAAGGATAAAAAATATATCTGAGCAACTGAACACTCAATTAATGCACACAAAACAGTTTTCAAGAACTTGAACACCTACACCTTGTGAAAGGAATTAAATGGTTCCTATGTAGTCAGTGTTTTGTTCCAAAGGATAATGTTTTGGTAACTTATGAGCAAATTCTCTGAAGGCTGAGGCACTCACAAGAATGAGGAACATCATCATCTCCAAATATCTTCTAGCAAAATCAACGCACCAATACTCTTTCTGATGCCTTCCATAAATACAATATTCATGTACTTACTGTTTTCTAAAATGCTAGTTGCATAGGTATGGTTTGAAAGTTTTGAATTTGGACATTAACTTACCTATTTTTAATGTGCTAAAAGTATAATCCAAAGCCTTTCAGCTAGGCAAGCTTTCCATCACTGAGTTTTACCTGAGCTATAAGGTATTGGCTGCCAGTATCATTGAATCTCCTAAATATTCTGGTCCCCTATTGTATCTAGCACCAAATAGCAACATTTCCCTTTACCTGTTTTACTTTTTACCTAGAGAAATACTCACTATATCTATCCTAGATTTTTAAAACCAGGATTGAAGCTTCCATTTTCACATTTTGCATGAGAAATGTATAGGTCCAACATCACTTCTCAATAGATTGCATATTTAATTATTGATCTTCTCAAATAGTACCTATATTTTACTGTCACATATATGCTTTCTCACCAAATCTCTTTATTAGTAAGTCAATTACATACATTGCAAGATAAATAAATTGAAGGTGCTATAAACAAAATAAAAACAAATCAATGGATTTTATCTTCAATCTTTTTCAAAGTTTTACTTCAGATTATAAACCAAATTCTACGACAGTGGTATGCATATTCCTGTGCTCAATATAGACAAAATATCAATGAACATGTCACGAAGCATAGGGAAGGCAAGGTTTCCAGACAGAACATTGTTTATTAGTCAAGGATTGAGATAATTTTCTAGAATAGGAATGACACAATTCAACCAAGCAGAATTACAGAGGAAATCTAGAGCATAGATGAAATCTAGGAGTCACAGAGAATCTACAACAGCACTTGTCTTTCTTTTCTCAAATACTTTCTGTGCTTCACTCAGTCCTGAGTATTCCCCCAAGGGTTGAGCCCAAGAGTCAACTGTCAATCAACCCTTTGCTTTCTGTCTTCTTTGAAAGAGACAATTGCTGAGGTTTTCTCTTTAGTAGCTATGGTTGTTGCTGATGTGCACTCCTTCTTACACTCAGTCAGGAGGGAAAGGAAGAAACAGCTCCATTTAGTATGATAAGGTAATTTTATTTCTCCCTTCAAAGGCAAGATGCTCACTAGGCAGTTAACAAAACTACTAATGAAAAGCAGAACAATCTGTGTTGAAATCAGGCATCAACCAAGGTGGAGGATCACAAGGCAAGTAACAACCAGAGTAAGGAAGATGTTGATGATTTTCCTTCATATGGAATCTCTTCAGTGAGTCCATTCTAGTCAGTTTTAGAGCTAACACTACCCTCATAATCAGACTAAGAGAAGAATAAACTACTGGGTGGTTAATTGGGTCTACAGTTACACTTGAGGTAAGTGCAACAACCTTCTGAGATGAATAATTGATTTAGCAGAATAATAGCAGAACTGAGTAAGACCTGCTGTCCTCCATTAGCCTCTTCAGAGCTCTTTTACAAGCTATAAATCAATCAGTAGCAATGCAGAGGTCTGTTACTGCTGCATAAGTATCTCAGAGGTGGGAAAGTACTGGGTATACGGCTCAGAGACTGAAAATTTCTACATACGTAGCTCCGTGATGGGAAGCTTGAAGGCACATAATTTGGATACTCGCAATATCTCATTAGGTAACTGCCGGGATGGTAGCTACTGATGTAGCAAGATGGAGAGAAGCAGTTGGTGATGTATCCAAAATTTCTATAGCTTCTATATTCATTGTTGCCCAGAATACAGTGGTGTGTGGCCTGAGGATTCTTGAGGAAGGAATTAAATTGCCCTATGCAGTGGGAGCCATTTTGAAGAGTCTGGCAGGCTTTAGATGCAAGTCGAGTAGCCGTGGGGCAGTTGGATACATACCCTTTGGTCTCAGTACCGGGACTGCAGCTGAGTCTGGATCGGCTGTTGGTAGTTTTGCAGTCAGTAACAACCTGATTTGCAGATGGGGAATTGCAAGGAATACAGGAGTCCGTGGGATTGCAACTTGGAGTGCAAGTCTTGAGCACACAGCTGGGAGAGTCACAGTCAGGTGCTTCACAATAGGAGTCTTGGCAATGGTCCAGAAGCCAGAGATTGCCTTGGCAGCTGCTGGGTAAGTAATGTCCAAAGGTAGGGTTTACATCATCTGAGCAGACAGCGATGGAAGGCGTCACAGGGATGTAGCAGTGATTTCTATGGGATGTAGCATTGCAAAGCCTAGGATAGCCCCGAAGAGACATGGAGCCCGCAAATGCACGCAAGAGGCACCTACGTGGGTATGGCGCGGCTGCAGCTGAAGGACTTTTTATATCTTCCCTGGTGATTACAACGAACCTCTCCAGGCTCTTTTCCTTCTCTTGGTCTGACACAATAACACACACCATCTCATTACTGCATTGTTTAGCTATAGCTGCTGGTGTTGTCAGGCTCATACAAAAATAAGTTTGTTTTGAGTCTTCAAAGTACCTGTAATCACTACTCTGACCGTCACCCACCTGTCAACTTCTGTAGACCATAGCTTTCGTGAACAGTGATTTTAGTGTTAATAGGCAAACTCTCATATGCCAGTCAGTGATTAACAAGAGTTAGTGTCTCCACAGGATTCGACAGCATGGTTATTAAAAGTTCACAAGGTTTCAATAAAGCAAGGGACTATATATTTCTACTCTAAGTCTCTAAAAGATGCTGCAAGATTGGATTACACTTTCTTTTAAGATGGATGGTTTTGCTGTCTCAATACTGCCACTTGAAAGAGAAGACTTCCATGCATTAAATGGATCATTTTCCCCCCAAATATGTGTTACACACACCCCTGTTTTAGGCC
Source organism: Apodemus sylvaticus (assembly GCF_947179515.1). NCBI lineage: Eukaryota > Metazoa > Chordata > Mammalia > Rodentia > Muridae > Apodemus > Apodemus sylvaticus. Next base: position 9,628,957 of record NC_067486.1, on the reverse strand, counting down.
AGACACCGATGACACCTTTTCAGCTGATGCGTTTGGATAATTCCATATGTGAGGCGCACAGTAATCCCAGTGGTATTTGATGACCTATTATTCCAGACTAAAAATGAACTGGTCCCCATGGGTCAGTGGTTGCTAAGCAAAAAAAAAACTTCCATGAAATCTCCTTCTTAAAGTGTTTCTACCTCATATACCATCAAACAAATCCAGTTTGTCAATATTGTAGTTTCTTAATTGACTAAGATTATGCACCCTGTGCCCTTTGCCCATGCTGTAAAGCCTATGTGTTTTACCATTTTCCGGTAAATGGAATTTACTTGTTCACTCCTTGTTTTCCTTTGAACATTCCTTTTATCGAAATTCCAGGACTGAAGTAATTTCCATTCCATAATGACAGAATGTCATGGCTGCGTTGTGAGGTTTCGTTTGAATAATCTGTGTGGTCACTATAGGTTCTACATGTAGTAAATAGTGCCTACTGTGCATAAGGTAAGGCTAAAAGAACTTTTAAGATTTTAATTTAAACTGAAGAGCTGAGACTTTGTTCTCAAAACAGAAACTATACTTCAAGCTTACAGCCTCTCCATTAAATTAGAAAGAACAGCATGTGTATTAGCCATGATGCATTCAGCCTGAGACCAACGTGGACTTCAGGGAAGGTAAACTACAGGGATAGGTGTCAAAAGATATCATGTTCGCATGGCTCCATGAGGTATTTGTCTCATCTAGGTTTTGAATTTGTCTCATCTAGGTTTTGAAGTTTCACTTCAGTGTAAACCTAGAGACATTCTCTAACATATTTAGGAGTGTTTTATCATAGCTTTCCTGGGTATTTATTATAGAACACAGCAATGAGTAACTCTCCTTCAATGTATTGTGTTCCTGTCTAGAATATTTTTCAGGGGAGAAGAGTCACATTACTTGGCCATGGAGTAGTCTAGAATACTGTGTGTATAAGTCAGAGTGGACAAAATAGGAGGAGTTAGATATGTAAGGCGCCATGTTCCGAGTCCGGACGTATCATCCAGACTCTGCTGGAGCCTTAACCCACTTCCTTTCTCTCCCCTTCATTACCACATTCCACATTGTACATCATTTTTATGATTCTATGATTCTTTTTCTTTTTTAATTATAGTTACATCATTTCCCCCCTTCCCCTTCCGCCCTCTCACACACAGCCCTGGCTGTCATGCAAGTTCATGCCCTCTTGTTTGAGGAGGGGACGAGAGTGGGGATCTGCGTGTTACCCTTGAGCAAGGCCACACTAATCTTCACTGTATAATTTCTATTGTAGTATATGTGGTGCTGAAGTGAACACTAGTCTCCCACTTCAGGATTCTCTATGACAGGCTCAAGGGGGAGAGAAAGAATGTAAGGAGTGGGTGAAAACGCAACAGAGGCATCATGCTCCATCTTCACCCCAGCACTGAAGAAAAATCATTTGAATTGCTAACACTCCAAAAGCTGGACATGCAGACAGACCTTATAGAACATCAAGTAGTGTAAGAAGAATTCAATGTCTGGGAATTTGGAATTTTCTAAGTTTAGATAGGGTAGCACAAATTAGTGAAACAGCAGGGCTCCCAAGGGCATGCTCCCTCAACTCATTGCTTTTGTGATTTCCTTCCTTCTCAGAAGAGCGTGTTCACACACAAGCACTCCCCATCTTCATCCTCTGCACTATTTAATGAAGGCAGAGCCTTTATGGAGTTGTTTTCCTTTTTAGTCTCCATCTTTGGAGGACAGTGAGCAGATATCAGAGTCACAAAAGTGCCAGGCTTGCTCCCAATATAAAGACTATTGTTGTTTGTGTGACATTGTCCTCAGAAAGATTTGGAGACTCATACTGGTCACTCGATTTCATTTTACCACTGAAAGTGTCGTTTCTTTATTTGATTCACCTATATTTAATATTTATTGTATTGGTGTCCATTACCTATGGACTCCAAAAGCCCTATATCTAAACCCCTGGGAACCTATAATTACCACCTGATGCTGTAAAAGCAGGATCCCAGATATAAATACATTAACTCTTGAGGCAGATTCATTAAGACAAATCTGGTGTGGTCATAGGCTTCTTTATCAGAGGAAGAGAGTAACTGAGAAGGATGGAGGGGCAAAGAAGGCCTGGGACACACACACACACACATATGGACACACACACACAGACACCCACATACACACACACATACACACACACAGACACACGCACACACAAACACAGTGGCATTCAGAGTCTCAACAGAAATGACTCAGAATGCATTGGCTTCCCACTAAGAAACGCCATCAACCTTTCAAAGATAGAGATGAGGGCACAGCTTTTCCACTAGACACACTGTAGCAATCAGTGCTGCTGACACCTTGATTTGGGGCCAACACCTAAATTTGAGACTGATTTTACACTTTTAACTTCCAGAACCCAAAGAGAATAAATTTCTATTATTTTAAGCTACAAAGTGTGTGGTAATTTGCTGCAGCAGTCAGAGAAAATGAATACTCTCTTAGGAGATACGGCTGAATCTGATGGTCTTTCCGGGTCTGTAGCGTTGGTACTTTATATCCAGGGCAATAATAAGGTGCGAGGAATAAACTTCTTTAGCCATCAGCCAAAAGAAATGCATCATCCCAAGAGTCAGGAAAACACTTCCTTTAATGAACCAGTGCAGTCTTTTCAACTCATTAAAACAGAGTTATGGAATTCTTTCCTATTTTCCCCCAAAGGTTAAAATCCTTTAAGGTAAACACAAAGCAAAGAAAATTAAAGTTACATTTAGTAGCCCTTAAAGAAAAGAATGTCTGATGCCTTCTAGGCTTCACAAAATGGAAAATTGAATCTTTCCTTTCCTTAACGGTGCTGCAATCCACTTGCTAAGTTGCTGTCAGATAAAACAGCCATCTGATGATTTAACCAGCAAAGGTGCATACAAATCCATGCTCAGAAACTGAGCTGTAGAATGAATACACGAGTGCTCATGTCTCACAGCCGTGCCCTGGAATAATGCCCTTGTGACTTTACACTGAGGGGTGAATTATCATTAGTGTTTCCATAAGCTAGGGGAAAAATGAAAATTTAAGGGGAAAAAAGGCAACTGAATGGAGATAACAATATTGCATTTTATTCATATTTAACTTTTCAGAGAAACAAAAAAGTATACAATATAAAGCAGCTTTATTAAGAATTGAACACTTTCGGGGAGTGGGGGGCCAGAAAAGGGGAAATCATTTGAAATATAAATAAAAATATATCAAATAAAAAAAAACAATAAAAAAAAAAAGAATTAAACACCGTGGGATGTGCAGTCAGGGCTATGCATTCACAAGCTGCAAGTTTATTCCTATGTTGCATTTCTATATTAGTAGTTAACCTTGGACAATTTCTTTCTTAGTCCTTCAGTCCTTTCTCTATACAACCTAGAGTTAATAGTTTATACTTTGCCAGGATTTACAGCAGATAACAGATATTAGGAAGAGATAACAAATATTAGGAAGAGGCATATGTTAGTTAAGCATTGTTATTTTTCTTTCTGGTTTTCTATTGGCCTAATTTAGGGTATTCTACTCAATAAGTAAACTAATAAAATTAGTATCATTTTTAATGTCATCATGCATAGATATAACCTAACTATGCTCTCAATGTTAGATGAAAAAGAAAAAAAGTCCCTTAGGCAGGAACGAAAAGTAACTTGGTTAGCAGTGGGGTCAGTAAATGACTACTCACTTCCCATTTCTCACTTCTCCATATCCTTTTATATTAGACAGCCTGGAAGGTTTAAGACATAATTGCTTTCAATAAGATTTCAATAGTCCGGTTTGTGGACTATACCTCTGTTGCCCAGATAAGTAGCAAATTGAATACCCACATCTTTAAAACGGAGTTGTATTGTAGGGGAATTCCAGGATGGGGGGATGGGAGTGGGTGGGTGGGAAAGCACCCCATAGAGTCAGGAGGAGGGAGATGGGAGTGGGTGGGTGGGAGAGCACCCCATAGAGTGAGGAGGAGGGAGATGGGAGAGGGTGGGTGGGAGAGCACCCCATAGAGTCAGGAGGAGGGAGACGGGAGTGGGTGGGTGGGAGAGCACCTCATAGAGTCAGGAGGAGGGGGATGGGAGTGGGTGGGTGGGAGAGCACCCCATAGAGTCAGGAGGAGGGGGATGGGATTGGGTGCGTGGGAGAGTGCCCTATAGAGACAGGAGGAGGGAGATGGGATAGAGGGTTTCCTAAGGAGAGACCTGGAATGGGGAAAACATTTGAAATGTAAAGAAAATATCCAATCTAAAAGAGAGAGAGAGGAGAGAGATGGAGAGAGAGAGAGAAAGAGAGAGAAGAAGAAGAAGAAGAAGGAGGAGGAGGAGGAGGAGGAGGAGGAGGAGGAGGAGGAGGAGGAGGAGAAGAAAAGGGCACAGCATTGGGTGGGTGAGGGCTTGGGCAGGATCTGGGAGGAGGAGTTGGGGGAGGGAAAAGCATGATCAGAATACATTGTCTAAACCACTTTTCTTAATTAAATAAAAAAAGCACAAAAATGGAGTTGTATGGTGTTTTATTTGTGGGTGACTATGAGGATAAGATGTCATAAGAATATCAGCGATGTGTAGTTTTTATTTGGTTTTATATTTGATGACTATCATTGACTGATAACATTTGTTAATATCCTTGCTAAATGGCACTATTTTTATTATAAGTATTGCACTTTCTCAACCTATTCTGTAAGGCTAGATAGATAGATAGATAGATAGATAGATAGATAGATGATAGATAGATAGATAGATGAGGATTGATAGGGAGGAAGAAAGGTATTTGACAAAGAGGAGAGAATTTATGCAAAACAAGTTCTAGATGACTTGCTCTAAGTTTTCTGTTGAGCCTGGGGAAGTCTCAGGAAATGAGATGAAGGCAGTCTTTATGTCTACGCACAGTCCAACTCCCTAGAAGGTCATAAGGGTACATCCCATTAAAGTTAACCAGTCTATAATGAAAGGGCATGCCGAGGTTCTGGCAGAAAGAAACTAGTTTTATTTGCAGTTTAGATGTGGCAGTTTTAGAGGGGAAGACCGCATCACAATCATCAAATTATTAGCAGCTTCAGAGCGGCTCCCGTATGAGGCAGATCCTGAATGTCGGAAACCACAGATAAAGCGAATGATAAAGAAAACTTAATGCAATCTTTCTTATGTAATTATGTGAGTAAGTTGTTTTCCTATTTGAAGTTTCTTATTAAAAAATAGAATAATGAACATATGTGTCAGAAGGTTAGTATTATTAGTGGTAGAACTGCTTGTGTGACCTAAATTTAGCAATTACAACTACTGTGATATAAGTAGTTAGTGAGGGGAAAAAGAGTTGCCACTGAACACATGGAATAACTGATTTAAGTAGTGACTTCTGTATAGATTCTTTTATGGAAAAATAGGAGTCAAATGATAGTGGCCCACTTTGGCCAAGGACCTATGAAGAGCTGTTGGGCTGGCATCAAAAGTTGACTTTAAGAAAAGGAGTGGGATTTCTTCAACTGCCTAGAACTAAAATCCATGCAGTTCTCTGTGATTTACACTGTTAGGGTAGGCACTGTATCTTTCACTGTTTAATGACAACTTGAAAAAATATAGAATGTCAATTGATTACTTTAATGATGTTTTCCATATGCTACTTGTGGTATTATTTGAGACATTGAAAATTCCACTAGGAAATTCTACTAGGGTCCCAGGATGAGAAAGACCCTCAAAGCTGGAGTGATGATTATGACCTCTCAATGACAGACCAATTCAAGTTAAAGCATCTGTAACGTTGGAATTGTTCATTATTGTGGCATAGCATTGTCTATTCTGATGAAACGATATCCTTATTTGCTTATTAATTGCTAAAAATATGGCTATGTGTTCAGCACTTACTTCGAATCCCACATCGAATTCAAAAGGTTCTTGAAAGCACATACATAGCCTTCAGTTCTAGACACTTGGTTTTCTTTTACTTACAATTTTAACAGAAGAAGAACATCTTGAGTTTTTTTGAAGATTATACATAACAGTTGTCTTCATATCATTTGTAGAAAGTTTATTCAGACATAGAATACTTTCTTTCTGTTTGAGGACAGGTTGATGACACCAAAATCGAGGAGCCTTAACAGCAAAGACGTTCTAGTGAAGAAACATAATTAATTAATCTCTCTTGGAATTACATCAGAGACAACAGCAAGTGAACAAGCAGCACCTTTATCCTTTAGTCTTAAAAAAAAAAAAACTCTCAGCAACTTAAAGGTTAAGTACACCTACCAAGCTACAGACAAGACCTTGGCATGGCAGTTCAATGTGATCTAATTAAAGGAGCTTAACAAACCCCAAGGGAGAAACAGGCTGGTGGGAAAGTGCTATCTATGTATGTGGGAAACAGGTTGAAACCTCATATCCAGGCCTATGATGCTGTTTAAGAAACATTTCCAGAGAGGTTAAGAACCACAGGAAAGGTAGCTCAAAGGATGGTCATGTCGGACACAAACTTTAAAGATCGGTAGCTCTGGGAGATGGAGCGCAGAAGCTGGAAGCAATGATAGATGGATTTGGGATGGAAACTCCTTAATGAAGAACCCTGCATGTGTGAGGCCTTTATGGTTGGCAAGGGTTTCAAAGGTAAGAATTGATGAGCGCATTTCACAGTAGGGTTTGGAGAGACGGTAAGAATTAGAAAGGTAACAAGAGCATTTGGATTCAACACGCAGCTGGATGGTCGGTATCAGGAAGGTTTGACATAAGAGAGTGGGCAGTTGTCTGAGAGCCAAGCTGAGCATTGACAGGTCAAACACAGTGCATCACCACAGCAACAGAGAGCAGAGCAGTGGATAAGGGGATAGGAGTCTGACAAGCACTCCTACGAGAGTGGGCTGCAGTTTACAGAATATTGGGACTGACTTTCAAGCATGACAGCTTTAGATCAGACATTCAAGTAAGAGGCAAGGAGCAGCTGACCTAAGATCAGACAAGAGTTTGCATTTGCCTAGGTGGAGGCTCCTTTTAGGTGTATTATTCATCCGTTCACATCTTAACACCTCATTAGTTTATTGTAGTGCTGCTTTCGAAGATGACCTTCCACTCATGAATAAAGCAAATCCATTTTGTATCTTCTATATGTGTAAGATCTTAATTTTTTAATCAGGCCTGAGAGGTTGAGATGCAGTTTATCACCTGTCACCTGTGCACTATGTTTGTTTTGCTTCTGGTTCCACCAACAATAATGCGTGCTTAAACCTGCCCATTTGAATGACATCATATTTATCAAGCCACGGTTTTCCTCTTTCAAAAGCTCTGACGTCGCTGTTTTCAGAGGAAGTGTTGACATCTTAAAATGGGGTTCACAGGTCCAAATTTATTGAATTTTCTAGAAGTAAAATATACCTTTCTTTTGTTTCCATACTCAGCTGAGAAGCTATGGAATGTTGCTTCCTGTATGTTTACCTTGACAACATAGCATCTTTGAGGGTGTTTTAAAGAACTCTACTTTGACAGCATTGTAATATTTAAAAGTTGAGTTTTATTTACAGAGACTTGAGAAAGTACCAGCATATGTCTAAATAGTTGAATAGTTATTTCTAGTGAAAATGTTTATATATATAAACATATATATATGTGATATATTTGCTATCTCTAGTGAAAATCTGATAATTCCTATTCAAGGAAGTCAGTTTTAGTAGATAAACATGTAAGCAGTTGCTTATATATTAATATGTCAGGATTAAGAGAAGTTTTCACCCAAGATCATTTACTGGGGGACTTTGCATTTCATGAAGCTAAACTAAACTAGTATCAAGAACAAACAATTTTTTTTTAAGGTTTTACATGGTTACAACATGTTCTGCTTTACTTTTTTCCTTCCAGAGCCTCCCAGGCCCTTTATATATATTAACATGCATATGCAAGTGTGTGTATGTGTGTGTGTGTGTGTGTGTGTGTGTGTGTGTGTGTGTGTGTAGTAACAACTAAAGGAAAAGTAAAATCTCTTAATAGAAGCCATAGGAAAGACTGTCTCTAGTCTCAGTTTAGAATCGTCTCCATTCACACACAACAATATTTACAGAAATCTCTTTTTGGGATATGTTCCAGAATCAGAAATACCTCTTCTCAAGCTTATACAAGTGGATCAAAGATGTATTACACAAGGAGCAGTGTAAATTAAATATTTCAAGTAGCCATTCAGCATCTAGAAAGCAAGAGATGTTTGGTTTATACAACATTTTTACTCTTGTACAAAAGCCCTATTGCTTTTTTTTTTTTTCGGTGAAGAGATGAGGAACAAGATGGCCCTCCTTGCATTTTAGAAAAGAAATGAAAACTTGCTCATGGATTTCCCAGTGCTTTTCAGGAAGGGTGAGGAGGTCTCATATACCACGGGGGCAGGTACAGAAGCAGATAAGGGCACACACAGTAAAGGTGCATGTTAATGATCCTTTTTCAATTCTAACAATAGAAGAGTTGTTTGATATTTTATATTTGAAATGTTGGAATCAGTGTTCAAGAGAACAGATTTCTTTTTGTCTCAGATCACCTCACATCGGTGTGTGGTCTGTTATTGGTAGAAAATCAAAGAAGAGATTGAAGCCACTAGGGGTTGAGATAAGTTTTCCAAGTCTTTCTGACATCTTCTCATGTAAGAACTTCAAGGACCCTTGATAAAATGAGTTTTTTCAAATTCTTATGCACTTCCAAAAGACTCTTTTTCTCACCTTCATGACTCGTTTTCGAAGAAGGCTGTACGTGTGCTTTGCCTGAAAACTCTGTGACTTATTGCCAGATTTTCTTCACTTTATCATTCTCTGTGGTTTAAAAACAAGTGACAAACAGTGGCCCATGATATCTCTTCTTCTGCATGGAAGTAGGAAAGCTATCAACATTTTCTTTGTAGACCACTGTAAAAATTTGGTCTCTATCCCATTGCAATTATAATATACCCAGTAAGTAGGATGCCAGGGGGTCAAGATTTTAAAACTACATAGACTCCCACCATTACTCATCAGTAATTGGACTGAGCACATAGAATTTCAAGAAGATAGATATCATCAATCAACTTATCACATCTTGATATAACACAGGATTTACTCAATATGCTCACTTTTCAATGTGCTCAATGTACTCAAAAATTGATCACTTTTGTTTGCATTTATACTTCCTTTTGACAGCTATAGTGACCAATTACATATTTTCATGTGTAAATCATCTCCATGTAGTTTCCAGGTCAGTAGCATGAAGTTAAAATGAGCATGTTATCAAAGCCATTGTTAGATACGATTGTTGAGAAGATCAGTGAAATAATGCAGGAAGAGGAAAGCTGTATCTGACAATGAAATACTGTCATTTTGTCCTAAGGTTAGCATATTAAATCTTATTTGAGTAAGTCTGAACCATCCTCTGTATTTTAGTTAAGATTTTTCACATGCAAAGGTTCTGTACCTTCTGCACAATGGCGCTATATTCCCATCTAGTTTATAACAGCGTCAGTATCTGGTACCAAAGTGTGGCTTTATTTATCCTTTATTATTTATCCTTTTCCATTTCTCTGTGTTTTTCCCTTTAATGGAAATGTTTGGGATTTCCTGGACTTTTTCAGTCTCACCATTTGTGGACCACTGACTCTCTTTCTGTGCTCTCTAGCACTGTAATAAATATTTTGGATAATCAAACTATAATTTAAAAAGGTTGCTTTGGTTCACAGTTTTGGAAGGTTCTCTCCCCAGCAGGTTAGCTGCCTTGCTTTTGGCTGTTGGGTAGAACATCCTGCTGAAAAAAAAAATTAGAATAAAGATACTTAATTCATGACCAAAAGAGAAACTGAGAGGGAAATCCAAGAGCTCCAGGACCTCGTCAAGTATACACTCTCTAGGACTTGCAGACCTCCCCCAAGGCATCCGTATTCACCGATCCCTCATTCAGAACAAATCCTTACATGGATTCAGATATTCTCCACATTGTTCCCCACATATTTATCTGAAATCTCCTTGGTTTTGTTGTTTCCCTCTACTCCAGGACCAGAACAAAGAGCTCATGCAAGGAGTTGATATAACACAGTCCCACATATCATCATGTTCAAACGTGTAATAATTTCAGTAAGTGCAGCAGTGAATGATGCCAACCCAGGAGCCTGAAGGCTCCCATTTATCCAGTTCCTTCCTTCTGTGTTTTCTTTCTTGTGTAGAAATTTGCTCACTAGTTGTTGCACTTACACACATCCTTAAAGCCTACTCGTAAAATACTATCACAGAGAGAAGAAATACTATCACATAGAGAAGAAATACTATCATATAGAGAAGGTAGGCAGTGTGCAGCTGTTACCAACATCTGTTATTGTCATTTCTTTCAGCAAGTTAGGTCATCTTACATAGTATTTTAAATAATAAAGTGAAATTTTGACAACTGATTTTATTTTAAATTCCAGACTTCCTACTTGATTTTTTTTGTATTGGTTTCTCTTAAATTATTCATGTGTTTTTTGATGGAAGGACAGATCTTGAATCTACAAAGCAATCTATGAAAGCCTTGACTTTGGACTTTCCTATGTCTATTTCCCTGATGTAGGAACCATAGGCATGCACCAACATGCTCAGGTTTATTTTTATTGCCCTTTAAACTCCTTTCCAAAATACAATTCTTTGTTTTATCAGACATACAAAACTATATATCATCTGTCTTGATGAGTTGGAAATTATTTATCTGGTTTCTGGAGCTTAAAATCCATGTCGATATTAATTCTTTTGTTTCTCTTTACTGCTCATGAATAACACGCAGACATTAGCAATGGCCTGCACACTGTCTAACGAGTCTTCTACCTCTCACCAGGCTCACTTAGGATCACTTTACATCCTCAGGCTAACAACTACCTAGTCGACTTAAAAGAGTCACTATTCACCCTTCCAATCTGTTCTTGCACAATGTTCAAATTCTTCCCTTTATGCTTTCCCTGGTTTATATTGATCTTTGATATTGGATGCCTAATCTATCCCTACAGTCTCTTCTCACTTTACCATCTTTGACCCTCAACACTTTTTAGCCAGCTATCATCTCCCAGACTTTTGAATTTATCAAGGTTTATTTTTTCTTATTTCAGTGATCCTAATATCTGCAGCTTTCTGCTTCGTTCAGGGAATCCTCCCATCCCTTCCCCCACTTGTTTATTTCCATTCCTCAGTTCACAGGGCCACACTGTTCAGATGAGATGCCATGCGGTCCATCTGATGCCATGTGATGCCATCTCATTCATATCCCCTCTGCCTAACTTTTATATTCTCTATAAATGAACTGTACTGCCCCTCTCATAATGCCTAATAACAGCTACACACTATTCCACAAGTATTGTTTACACATGGTATTGATAATATGCCCATGCTTTCCATCTCTTTGTCTTCTTCCCGTTACAGGGTTTCATTATTTGTCTCAGGTTGACCTCAGTCTATGGTCTTCAATGCTCAGCGTTCCAAGTTCTGGGATTAAAGGCATGTGTCAATATGTCTAGTTGAGAAAAATCTTATAAAGCACCTCTTCAACATTGGATTCAGCTTGGAACTTAAAACTAAGCTAGTTGACATAAAAGATTACTTTAGTCAGCTCAAGTATGGAGAAAGCTGAATATTTGAAAGTCATACACAGTGACAACAGCTTTGTAAAAGTTGTTCCAAAACTTGAGTTATTTCATAGTGAAAGTATACACACTTTTGTTTAGTACACACCAGTGCTACCTTGTAAAGCAGGGATTATAGAATTTGTGAATCATGTTTTTGTGACAAAACATGATCTTGTTCATGTAGTCAGGGGTCACCCACTTACATTAAGTTCCAATTCTCGTTCTTGTTACCTTTTAATGTTACTCCTTTAAAACATTTCTTAGAAGATGAATCATAATTCACTTGTCTATCTGTTTCTGGTAGTAGAAGAATATTATAATTCAGCTATATATTATAATATCAATAAACTGTTTTGAATTGAAAATGAGATTCTTTTGAGCACTAGTGATGATCTATGACAGGACAGAACATTCATCTCATTGAACCTATGTCTGCATCAGTAATACGGAAGTAACTACTTTTCAATTCATGAAAAAGATTAAGCTTAGTATCAGTTGAGTGTTATACACCAGAGTTACAGGGAGGTGGAGAGATGGTTCAGTGATTAAAAACACTGGCTGCTCCTGTAGAGGACCTGAGTTCAGTTCCTGTCACATATGACAGGCAACTGACATGTAACTTACATGTAACTGACATGTAAATGATATATATAAATGACATAAAGTTGTAACGCCAGCTTTAGGGGATTATTTATACTCTTTCAGTCTCTTCAGGCACTGGACTCAAATCAAAAACACCCCCACAATATAGGCACATTATAACAAATAACTAAAAATAAAATTAAAAATCTAAAGATTATGTATTAGAAATGTGTAATCCAAGGTTTTAATGTCACATTATCTTTCTATAATTTTTCTTGCAATCTAGTATAGAGGTCATGTTAAATATTTGAAAATTAAATAATTAAACATGATATTGATTTTTCAATATATCCTGACGCTATCATCTATCTATCTATCTATCCATTTCTTTATCATCTGCCTTTCTATTTTATGTGTTTATAAAAATCTTAAGTATAGACATAGGTAGATGCATAGATAGACACTTGGAATGATAAACTGGAAAATTTGTTTAAAATCTTCAAAGGCATGCCTATTATTCTTGTAAACATATGACTTTGTTTTAGTAAAAGAGTGTAACAGAGTGTTGTCAGTGTGGGTATGCTTAGGAAGACCCTCCATACAGTATCTGTTCTCTACGATCCTGATAGAAAAGCTAATGCATGCTGATGGTGATAAAAAAAAAAAACAAATAATAACCCTTGGTTGCATTTATTACCTTGATTTGGCTAGCGATTACTTTAGAAAGATACGGAAGTTTCAAGACAAAATGAAAAAACTGAGAAATTAGCAGTTGAAAAACACCTTGATTTTTCACAAAAGGACTAGAGTCAGTCTTTAGTGTATATCTTCAAAATGAAACTAAGAGTCTGAGATTTGTTAATCCAAAGTAAAACTATTAAGTGTATAGGCCTTGCAAAATATTAAAGTGTTTATATTCATCAGAACTTAGATATAATTAATGTTTTAGTGAGTGTTACCATATAGCTTTGTTTTTGTGTTTTCTTTTCTTTTATCCCCTTTAATTCTAAGATTAGTCTCTATGTAAGATTGTTGCATGTTCTACAAATTTTATATTCCTGTTTTTTGGTGTTTCTTTGGGGGATGTATTTGTTTTTGTTTTTTGTTTTTGAGATTTTTTGGTTTTGCTTTTGCCTTTGTTTTGGTTTTTGGTTTTTGGTTTTTGGTTTTTGGTTTTTGGTTTTTGGTTTTTGGTTTTTGGCTTTGTTTTGTTTTGTTCTGTTTTTGTTTTTGTTTTGGAATTTTTGAATTACATCAGCTGCAGCCGCCTCTCTTACAGACAGACAAAGCCAGGGTGATGAGTTCCCTGCCAACTAAGCTGCAGGGAGTGTTCCTAGGTGGGCCTCTTGGGAACCACATAATTGTGACATCTCTGTCAAATACTCGGTAAATAACCATATGAGCATCCTACTGGGCTCTTCCAGTGATATCAGAAGATGAGCTTGACAAAATTTAAACTAATACATCTGTTATGGTCTTAAGCCACAAGTCTGTAAGCTTATATAATCAGAAGCTAAACTTCCTATTAGCATCCTACTGAAATTCCCTGCTTTTTGAAGTATCTTAATATCAGATTCCAAATGCAGCTACATAGCAACTACCTTACATCTATTCATGCCATTCTGCTTTTTAAAAATCTCTCTCCCTCCCCCTCCTTCTTCCTCTCTCTCCCTTCTTCCCTCTCTCTCTCTCTCTGCCTCTCTTCCTCTCTCTCTCTCCCCCTGTACCTTCCTCTTCCATCTCTTTCTCTTTTTTTTCTCTCTCTCTCATGTGTGTGTGTCTGTGTGTGTGTGTGTGTGTGTGTGTATGTGATTGTCTGTTGATGCACACCATATATGTGAAGGTCAGAGGTCAACTCTGTGAAGTTGACTTTTTCCCTCCACTGTCATTGAGGTTTCAGAGATTGAACCCAATTCACAGCAAGTATTACTCAGCAAGCGCCTTTACCCACTGAGCCATTTTGCTGACCCTTACTGTCACAGTTTTAACAGGTATCTTTTAAAATCACTTAAAAATATTTCTTTTACATAAATCACTAAAAATTACTTCTAGAAGTTTTTTTTTTTTTTTTTTTTTTTTTTTTAATATTCTTCATAGTCAGTCCCAAAGAATCATCAGTGGTGTCACTTAAAGTAGTTGATGCTAATAATTTCTAAGGAGAAAACTGGGGCAAGGTAAACCCATGTAAATAATGGCTCAGGATAAGCATGATTCTTATGCGAAGCCACGATTTAATCATGAGAGCCAAAGAAAAACATTTTATGCAAGTAAAGCAATATGTCAAGCTCTGCAAATATACTGAAGTCAGTGATACACACCCGGAAAGCACCACACAATGCAGCCCCAGGGAACAAAAGCCGCCACCCCCCATTCCCCACCCCTCCCGTGATGCTGACTGATCTTTCCAGAAGCCAGGAGCAAGAGGTTGCTTCAGGTCTTCATGATTTTCTTTAGTAACGATAATGCCAACCACTCAAGGAAGAGGAATAGGGTTGAAAGCCGCGGTAATTATAGCTTGTAGACCCGTAGCAGAAAGGCTGGCATCGGTAGGTCTGGTTTCTCAGTGGCTGACGGCCATAAGTCAGATAGGGTTGACATCCATTAGACAGGTAACTTGGAACGTAGCAACTCATAGGCTGTCTGCAGAATGTTGGACGTCCAAAGCTGGGACTGCAGGACCTGTTGGGAAGACAGCTAGTTCCTTCCTGGGATCCAGATATCCCTGAAGTAATCGGAGAGCAGACGGAAGGGCTGCCAGTGCTCCTGTTGCAGCTGGTTGATTGGCAACTCCTGGGTTCACCACAGAGCTCTTGACAGTTGTCACGTGGTGCGTTGCTGCCCAGGCTGCTAGTAGGAGAGCAAGGAGCATCTCTAGCCCTTGTCTCAGTGGAGCAGATACCACTGGTGACAGGTGAGGTAACAGAAACATGACTAGAGTTCCTACAGGAAGTGCTGTGGACTTCTGAGCAGCAGTTATTAGACATGATAGCAATAGAGAGACAGACAAGCAGGCCTCGGTGAAACTGCAGAGAACACGTTGCTGAAGCGCGCTGGTTACCTGCTAGACTTCTTTATATACCTCGGTGCTGGGTGTTGCCTCTCTCGATGGTCCATCCTCCTGGCATCTCACTAGAATGCCATCCAGTTGCCTACTAAGCAATTCTCCCATTAACTCATAAACTATACATCATCTTTCAAATGATTATCATTTCAAAGCCAAACTGGTCCTTCTTATTCACGTTCTTATTACAAGTAATTTTCCTTTAACAATCTTAACAGTTTCTTGAAGTTACTGTCAAAAACCCATTAATGCTTTGGTATAATTGTTGAGAACTTATGCAAAGCCACCTAGAAATAAAATAAAGTTATATATATATATATATATATATATATATGTACATATATATATATCAGAATGTTTAATGCATAAGTAACACATTGGAAAAAGTGATAAATAATAATACTTCTTTGGAGAATTAACTTGAATTGAGAACCCACTTCTGGGAAGCCTAATTTAGATATAGCTTCAGTAAGGAACGGTGACCTGAAAATACTTACAACTTTTTACAACAATCCACACCCAAATAATATATGTGTCACCATTCTATCTTTTATTAGAATGAAACTGAAGAGGTTAGCATACATCTTTTGATAGATGTTAGGTATGCAGAAAGCCACGTGCTTACCTGTTTGAGTTTCAGAATGATGTTGTAAACAAATTGCCTGGTGTATTTCCAGCCAATTTGTCTGTAGTTCTACAAAGAGTATTTTCTCAAACACAAAATATGTGTAAATAAATAGTTTCTTTTCCCTGACAGTCATTTAGACCCAATGATATATGATGGGAAGAGAAATTCCCAGTTTATTCTGCCAAACAAAATCATAATTGTAGTTTAGTTTATGTCACTGTACTCTACAAATCAATCTAGGCCATGCCATTTAGATAAACCGCCTCTCAGTGTTCCTTGAAGAGTTTCGTTTCAGGAGAGTGCTTGTTTACATCATGTGTCTCTGGGGACATACACTTAGTGGTACTTCTTGGGGATGGGAAAACAATAGACCCTGGACAGTTTTCTTTTCCCCGTATTTCAGTTTTACCTTCCTGAAGCAATCAACATTTTTGGCCAGAAAATATATAACTAGAATTTGTGCACTGGGTACTATTCTATTATTATATTTGCAGATGCAGTGTTTTGAAGCTCAGATTCTTGCATTTAAAGATATGAGCACATTTCAAACAAGCTCACCAGTGAATTCTATGATTTAATGAAAAAAAAAAATGGTGGAAAGTTTGAGCCATTATCCACCAGGAAGCCCTCAACAGACTTCATTATAAAGTTGACCTGAAGCATAGTAATCCAATGTAGCCAGCAAGTAGCCAGCATTTGGGCCTTGTTTTAGACATTTATTTTTATTTTACTTTTTAAATTTATTTTTTTTGTTACAGATAGCTACAATAACACATCAGTTTAAAGGCAAAACAGTCTTTTTTTTTTCCTAAAGAAGCCAATTAGTAAACCCATTCCTTTGCCATGAGAACACTCAGCTCATAGGTGACTTTTCTTGTTAGAAATTCTAAACATCTCTAGGGACTCACTCATTAATGTTTTGCAATTATAGAGGCATTTTTTTCTATTTGCGAAATCAGGAAATAGTCACACCAGCACCGAATTTACTTCTGTTTCGGGTGTGTATCTTAACAGTCACATTTATTTAAATCCCTTTAATACTAGGAACACTATAAACATATTTTATGATTCTTGAATAAACCAAAAATGGAGTGAGTCATGTCATAATTGTCTTTATTGAATAAGGAGGTGGCTAACCAGCACCATACCTTATATTCCCTGCACTGGAGCTTGAAAACTTTGAATTCATACCTATTGTTTGATAATTTCATACGTGTATATTATGATTATGATTAAGTCCATCCCACAATCTCTCCCTTCCATTATGATTTCTTTCTTCCCACACTCAACATGCTTTGTTTTTAAAGATACTGACCACACTTACTGCTGCCTGTATAGGCATGGCTATAAACGGATCTACTAAGCATGTGTAGGTACCCTGGATATGAATCCCTAAAGAAAACCACTCCCATCCTAACAGCAGCCACATAGGTTGTCAATAGATTCTCAACTAGAATGGGAGATATTTTCTCTTTTACCACTCCAGTGGTCAACAGACTGTTTAACCTAGAAAACAGTCACCATAAACAGTATATATTTTCTGGTTTCATAAGGTAATGTAAACTACAAATGAGCTAAATCTCCAGATGGTGGTTTCTCCATGTGTAATGCAAAATTGCCTGCTAAATTTATCAGTAATTAATTAAACATGAAGTTATGTTGCTGTCCCATTGGATAAGAAATATTTTGAATTGTCACACCCCATAGCTACATTCGCCATCAGAGACCCATGGCACAAGTAGCCGGACACTACTGTTAATAAGAACCTAACCCCTTTGTTAGTCACTGAGTACACAAGTATATGTTTGATGGACTAAAGAATGGGGAATTACCCATGATGTGTCGTGTCATTGTAAGTATGCCATATTTGTATAGAAAGCCTGTTTCCTAAATATCAAAAGAGGAGGAATGTTACCATCTCTGTGCCCTGAATCCTCCGTAAGTGCTGGAGTCTGAAAATAGAAAACAAACAGAAGCGCCTCTTAGTTCCCACTACCTCCTAAGGGTCAGTCCACTTGCACAGAGAGGAACTTGCTTTGTGTGCAGTGATCAGATCAGATGTAGAGGTTTATTTGTCAGATTTGGAGAGGCTACATTTCCTGTTCTTTGGAATGAGACTATTCAGGGTTTTTAGAACCAAAATAAAGAGGAGAGGAGAAGGAACACGGGGGCTGGTGTGGGAAAGGCCCACATGGTTCACTTGACTCTACGGCTTTAATAAACTTGAAAGTCTAGTGCCATTAACTCTTAGTGGGAGGGCAATGCCATGATGCATGTAGCCTCTGGGTAGACGGTTAGTGAGCAAGGAATAGCCGGAATAGCAGTCACATGGGGTCTTAATTCCCAGAACATCAGAAGAAACAGGATGGCATGGTTCTAACAGGCTGGAGTGGTGGGGCAGTCTGTGTGTGTGTGTGTGTGTGTGTACGAGAGAGAGAGAGAGAGAGAGAGAGAGAGAGAGAGAGAGAGAGAGAGAGAGAGAGATCATATTTAGTGAGAGCCAGGTGAGAGGAATACACTCTTCTACCTCCCGCTTCAGTCTTATTTGGATTTTACGTCACAAATCTGAAGAACTAGCAGGTTCCTCTGTTAATGAATGTATCCTTTCCTGTTACTTTTCTGTCTGGATGTAATGTTTCTATGTCTGTAATTTGTGAGTCCTTTCCTCCCCAGGGTCTGATCTGTTGATGTGACCTACCCTGTCATTGTAGTTCTATTCCTGAAAATTTGATCTAGGTCTCCCTTTTTTTTACCTTTTATATCTTTACTTCCTATGGATATATATCTTCTAACTCTGTAAGTAGAGTTAATCTTGCTGTTTTAATGGTTTTCCTACAGAACTTTAGCGCCCCCAGAATTTCTGCTTTGGGTTTGGTAGACTCATGTTTCAGTGTAGTATGAGACTTATCTCCATGCTCCTTTGCATGCTTTGTGAATGTTAGTGGTATGCCAAGTGCCATTATTTAACGTTTTGTCTGGCGCATACTTTTGTGTTCCTGTAAACATTTCCTGATTTGTTTTGGGGTCAGTGTGATTTACACAGAAACAGTTTGATCCTTTTTTGAGTATTGCTCTCAGGGAACAGTACCTGAAACTCAATCAGTCTTTCATCTCTTACTATTTTAGCCTAAGCAAAAGTCCCTTTAATTTTCTGCTGTGTCTGGAGGGAAAGTGAGTGATTCCCAGACACTTGGGCTCTGAGTTTCCTCCATTATTCTATCAGGTGGCTCTTCTCCAACTTTATGAGATTCCCTGGCCTGCGTGGATTAAGCATTGAGCTGTAAGGAAGGCTTGGGTGAACTCTGCAGATCCTTGCAGTTCTCAGTGTTTCCCTCTGCTGCTCTCCAGGATCCACCTTTCCCTCCCCACCTTTTCTGTGAACCTTGAAAAGATCCACAGCTCCTCTACTTCGTCCAGTATTGTGATTATCTCAACACAAAAATGCTCCTACTATACCATTGTCTAGAGGCAGAACTCCAAATCAACTAATTAGAATCTCTACTTTTATAGGGTTAAATATTTGTTTGAGAAAAAGAAAAGGCAATTCTCCCTATTTTGGAAGATAATTAAATACAAGTTCCATAATTATAGTCACATTTCTTTTCAAATGAAGACCTAATTTGTGCCCAATAATTACTGTTTTTACTTTACTTAAAGCCTCTTTTCCCATTTATATGCACATGGAGAACAGTTTATCAGGATACCCTTAAAGGACAAACCATTTTAAAGTAAGTAAGTTCACTATTATCATTTTTCTTACACAGTTATATGCATATATATTTTCAAATAAATTTTTTTCAGTGTATGCCAAGAAAACCTCAGCAAAAAACTCATGAAATCAGCACAACACATAAAGGCCAACTCATAGGAAATCTACTTTGGTTCACTTATTATGACCAGTGTAAGTATCAATATAAGCTACTACTAATAGAGGCAGATTAAATTAAAATCTATATTACTTTTATAAGCTTCCTATAAATCTGAAAGAGATCTAAAATATTTAAACATGGACAGTTTTAACTAACTTTTAAGTACTAACAAATCAAAAAGTTTTGTATATTTAATGCCTTTATTAGTTTCTATAACTAATGCTTAAATAAGTTACAGGTTTCTACATTTTTGTTAGTGGTGGTGTTTTGCTTTTGTTCTGTTTTGAGACGGGGCCTTATATAGCCCAGACTGGACCAAAACTCACTATCTACCCAAGGCTGACCTTGTGTTTGTGATATCCACCTTCCATTAACTGTGTACTCGGATTACAGGTGTTACAGCATCCTGAGCACTTAGGTGCACTCCCCAAAGCACACTAACAACCAAGCTATGTTTCCATCATCTCAGCCAGAATCCAGTAACAATCTGTTTTACCATCAAGTACTTTTCCATATTTAATCTTATTTTATTTGGGGGAACCTACTGAGGCAGGTGCAAGCTTGTTTTGTTTGTTTCTTAGTCTATTTTGTTTCATCATATGATTTTCAAATATTTTTCCCTATTGAAAAAACTTTAAACTCTACTCATTCAAGTAACGGTATCTAGCCTCATTTCTATCCTTAGGGCCCACAGGTGGAAGGAGAGTACAGATTCCTATAAACTTTCCTCTGATCTCCACATGTACATCCTGAGCCAAGCACTTGTAAGCACACTCAAGTGTACCTACATACACACACACACATGCGCACACACATGCGCGCGCGCACACACACACACACACACACACACACACACACACACACAGAGCTACTACAAGAAGTAAAAAAAAAATTCAGAGAAAAACAGAGAAGAATACATACCTTGAAAAATTAAAACATATGTCTCTATCATGGTAGTCAAAGGGGAAAATGCATATCACTATGTATATGAATATAAACAGGACCTCTATAGTATATGAAAAATGACGATATGATACCTTCCTACTTGATCCCCCATTCTTCATATAACTCAATTTTTCTGGTTGTTTGTAGCATTTCTTCTATTTTGTTGTTAGGAAATGAAGAAAATTCAATGTATTTCATGATGAGAAACCTTGTTACTACTTCCGTGTATATCATCAGGAAGTAATTCAGGTGAAGTGTGTAAGGTATGGGACAGTTCTGTGGTTCTATTTGCACGGTAAGAATGAAACCTACACACTGTATTTGTGACTGCTTTCGATGTCTTCATGACTTTTGCCATCTATTTCTTAAAAAAGAATATTTCCCTGATCTTAATAAGTTACAGAAAACCAATTCTGATAAAAGTTACTAAATGGGATTGTAGGATTACTCTGAATCTACTTATTTAGCTCATCTTTTCAGTACTAGTCAATAAAATATTCCTGAAACACAATCATCAGATTATATTTGTCTTTAAAACCAGAGTTTAGACATTTTTTATAATTGGGACAATTAGGTCTTCTATATTACTTTATCACAATTTTATCTGCAGCAGTGAAGTTGATGGAATTCCACAGACATTAATAACTTCTGAGAGATCTGCTCATGCCTTTTAGTGACCCATCTCTGATGGCTCCACACCTGGACACACTGTGTTTCCTTAGCACTGCGCTTACAGTTACAGCAACTGCTTGGATTTTCAACAACAGAGCCAGGGGATTGTGATCAGCTACTATCTTCAGCAACTGTGAAAGGGCAGCACTAACTCCACATACAATTTTCTTCACTGACACTGGACTACAATGGGCTGAGATTCGGCCACATTCAGTTCTGCCCACCGTGGTCTCAGAAAGGCGTTGGAGACTAGTTCTCATCAGAATATTTTTCAAAGAGCAAATGGTGTTAAGAAGACTAACACCCAAAAGAATCTACACAAAGTAGTATCTGGCATGATTTTGGAGATTAACTGGAAAATGGAGAGAAGGCTCTGTGGTTAAGAACACTGCCTGTTTGGATTTGAGCTTAGTACAAGGAGACAAGGATGGATCAATTCGCATTCTTCTGCATGCTGACCTCCAGTTGAACCAGCACCATTTGTTGAAAAGGCTATCTTTTTTCCATTGGATGTTTTCAGCCTCTTTGTCGAGGATCAAGTGGCCATAGGTGTGTGGGTTCATTTCTGGATCTTCAATCCTGTTCCATTGATCCTCCTGCCTGTCACTGTACCAATACCATGCAGTTTTTAACACTATTGCTCTGTAGTATTGCTTGAGGTCAGGGATACTGATTCCCCCAGATTTTCTTTTGTTGCTGAGAATAGTTTTAGCTATCCTGGGTTTTTTGTTGTTCCAGATGAATTTGATAATTGCTCTTTCTAACTCTGTGAAGAATTGAGTTGGGATTTTGATGGGTATTGCATTGAATCTGTATAGTGCTTTAGGCAAAATGGCCATTTTAACTATATTGATTCTACCGATCCAGGAGCATGGGAGGTTTTCCCATTTTTTGAGGTCTTCTTCCATTTCCTTCTTCAGAGTCTTGAAGTTCTTGTCATACAGATCTTTCACATGTTTGGTAAGAGTCACCCCAAGATACTTTATACTGTTTGTGGCTATTGTGAAGGGGGTCATTTCCCTAATTTCTTTCTCAGCCTGCTTATCCTTTGAGTATAGGAAGGCCACTGATTTGCTTGAGTTGATTTTATAACCTGCCACTTTGCTGAAGTTGTTTATCAGCTGTAGGAGCTCTCTAGTGGAGTTCTTTGGGTCACTTAGGTAGACGATCATGTCGTCTGCAAATAATGATAGTTTGACTTCTTCCTTTCCAATTTGTATCCCTTTGATCTCCTTATGTTGTCGAATTGCCCGAGCTAGTACCTCAAGTACAATATTGAAAAGATAAGGAGAAAGGGGGCAGCCTTGTCTGGTCCCTGATTTCAGTGGGATTGCTTCAAGTTTCTCTCCATTTAGTTTGATGCTGGCTACCGGTTTGCTGTATATTGCTTTAACGATGTTTAGGTATGGGCCTTGAATTCCTGTTCTCTCCAAGACTTTAAGCATGAAGGGATGCTGAATTTTGTCAAATGCTTTTTCAGCATCCAATGAAATGACCATGTGGTTTTGTTCTTTGAGTTTGTTTATGTAGTGGATTGTATTGATGGATTTCCGTATATTGAACCAACCCCGCATTCCCGGGATAAAGCCTACTTGATCATGGTGGATGATCGTTTTGATGTGTTCTTGGATTCGGTTGGCAAGAATTTTATTGAGTATTTTTGCATCGATCTGAAGCTAATAGAAAAGAAATTGGGGAAGACCCTTGAGGACATCGGTACAGGGAGAAAGTTTCTGAACAGAACACCAATAGCGTATGCTCTAAGAGCAAGAATTGACAAATGGGACCTCATAAAATTACAAAGTTTCTGTAAGGCAAAGGACACCATCAAGAGGACAAATCGGCAACCAACAAATTGGGAAAAGATCTTCACCAATCCTACATCAGATAGAGGGCTAATATCCAATATATATAAAGAACTCAAGAAGTTAGACTCCAGAAAACCAAACAACCCTATTAAAAAATGGGGTACAGAGTTAAACAAAGAATTCTCACCTGAAGAACTTCGGATGGCGGAGAAACATCTTAAAAAATGCTCAACTTCATTAGTCATTAGGGAAATGCAAATCAAAACAACCCTAAGAATTCATCTTACACCAGTCAGAATGGCTAAGATTAAAAATTCAGGAGACAGCAGGTGTTGGAGAGGGTGTGGAGAAAGAGGAACACTCCTCCACTGCTGGTGGGGTTGCAAATTGGTACAACCACTCTGGAAATCAGTCTGGCGGTTCCTCCGAAAACTGGGTACCTTACTTCCAGAAGATCCTGCTATACCACTCCTAGGCATATACCCAGAAGACTCCCCACCATGTAATAAGGATACATGTTCTACTATGTTCATAGCAGCCCTATTTGTAATTGCCAGATGCTGGAAAGAACCCAGGTATCCCTCAACAGAAGAGTGGATGCAAAAAATGTGGTATATCTACACAATGGAGTACTATTCAGCCATTAGAAACAATGAATTTATGAAATTCTTAGGCAAATGGATGGAGCTAGAGAATATCATACTAAGTGAGATAACCCAGACTCAAAAGGTGAATCATGGTATGCACTCACTAATAAGTGGATATTAACCTAGAAAACTGGAATACCCAAAACATAATCCACACATCAAATGAGGTACAAGAAGAAAGGAGGAGTGGCCCCTGGTTCTGGAAAGACTCAGTGAAACAGTATTCGGCAAAACCAGAACGGGGAAGTGGGAAGGGGTGGGTGGGAGGACAGGGGAAGAGAAGGGGGTTTGCGGGACTTTCGGGGAGTGGGGGGGCTAGAAAAGGGGAAATCATTTGAAATGTAAATAAATTTAAAAAAAAATTTAAAAAATTAAAAAAAAAAAATTTAAAAAATTAAAAAAAAAAAAAAAAACAAAAAAAAACACTGCCTGTTCTCCCAGAAGACTTGGGTTTGGTTCCCACAAAGAGGATCTCAGCCATGTAACACTCAAATTGTGAGCTGCAGTGTGGGTTCTGAGACATAAACCTGGGTGCTGTGAAAGAGCCCCAAGTTCCCTTAACCACGGAACTGTCTCTCCAGCCCAACGGACGGACATATGCGACTAGACTAGCTGCATTGTGTTCCTGCTGTCCTGACTTGTCCACGATGACACACTGGAAATGTGAGTCCAACGAATGCATTCTGTCTTAAGTTGCTTTTGTCCTGGCGTTTTCACACAACAATGGAAAATAAGGCTAAGATATCAAGTGTGCACGGCTCTCTCGTTAATAAAAAACACCACAGATTTACTAAAATTATCACATGGAAATTATCAAAGGATATACATGTAGAGCTTAGGAATGTGCACTTACTGGCAGCTGGTGAAAAAATCCACTTAACGTGCCAAAGGCGTGCAACCAAAAAGTGAGCTAGAGACTAGGTTATTTTGGAAATTTTTTTTTACTACTTGTACAAAGTAAAGCACTTTTATAGGGAATGCTTTTAAATGTTATTATACTAGATTGCACAATACCATTTTAATACAAGCATAAACTGTACTAGGAGCATATTCCTCCCATAAACCTCACAGTCCTCTTGCTTTCTGCCCCTCCCTACTCTCATGTGTGCCCTCAGTATTTGAGAGTTTGTGATATGATGCATAGCAAGACATTCTAGTAGGAATCTCAAATCCTATGTTGATTTTGCTTTACTAAAAATTATCATAACATATAATCTTATGCACTCCAAATAGAATGTGAGCATTAGGTCCCCCTACCACCATGCATGTCCCTGAGCTTTAAAGGCATAGAACAATTAGGGTTAGTGGTTGGACACTGCTATTCACATGGCCAATG
Organism: Apodemus sylvaticus; assembly: GCF_947179515.1. Taxonomy (NCBI): domain Eukaryota; kingdom Metazoa; phylum Chordata; class Mammalia; order Rodentia; family Muridae; genus Apodemus; species Apodemus sylvaticus. The sequence goes on along the minus strand of NC_067486.1, from coordinate 9,603,817 downwards.
TCCACATTAGAAGACATAGATCAAAGGGAAGCCACTATTAGACATGTAATTCATGGACTAGAAGACCCTGGAGTGGTACTGAAGGGTAGGATGCTATTAACTGGGACCCTTAGGCATCTGGTATAGGTTGATGCGCAGACTGAACTGGGGCACAGGGAATACCAGGAACAAAGTGAGCTCATGACAGGATCTGGAAAAGGTCAGCAGGAGGTCACATGGCTGCTGGGACCATGCTGCCCAGCTGGTAGCTGACAAGTTCAACAAAGTTCTCCAGGCAGCAATCCAAAACTCAGGCAAAAAAAAAAAAAAAAAAAAAAAAAAAAAAAAAAAAAAAAAAAAAAAAAAAAACTATTGAATAAACCAAGATCCCATCTTTGGTACAGGGATCAGGACAGAGAGCAACACAAAGACAAGAAATGATAACTCCCAGAGAACTTCATGCCCTGTCCAGAGATTTGAAGTTAACAACATGAGCTTCTGAAAAGTTGAAAGCATTTTCCCAAATGTGATTAGTGCTGTCTTGGTGCACTTCCAGCTTTAATTCTCTGCTTCTGGGCATTCTGTGCATCCATTAATTTCTGTATTAAGCATTTATTGTACCTGCAGTATCCCTTGATAGACAGCCAGATGTCAGGGAGAATGCCCTACAACGTTCTCATAGTCAAATATTGTTTCTGTTCTAGTTACTAACCTGTAGGCATACAGGTTTTTGAACCATAATTAATTAAAATCAAATTTCAAAGTTGATCCTGCCATTCCAGGCCTGAAAATAAGGCTGAAACAGGAGATGCCAAATCCAAAGCCAGCCTGGGCAACAGAGTACACAGTCAGCCTAGTTGACTTAGTGACCTATTTGTTTTAGTTTCTTGTCTAGTGATAACATACCCTATAAAAACAATTTAAGGAAGATTTATTTTGCTTTCCAGTACAGAATACATTCTATCATAGTAGGGCATGCTTGAAGGATCAAGAGGCAGCTTTTCATATTGTTTCTAGTTAATAAGCCATTATAGAAACTGGTGCTCAGTGACCTTTAACCTTTCATTCTGTCCAGGACTCATTCAAAGAAATGATGTTTCCCACATACCTTATTCTTCTTTTCTCAATAAACCCAATCAAGAAAACACCACTCAGGCATGCCTAGAGGATAACCACATCTGCATGATGCCACTCAGGCATGCCTATGGGATAACAGCATCTGCAGGATGCCTCTCAGGCATGACTAGGAGATAACCACATCTTTGCTGTCTCTGTCACACTTAGAGGTTCCTTTTCTAGATAATGCTACAAGCATCACACATCTTCAGTTGGTGAAACTGTTTGTTCCACAACCTGATAACTTGAGCTTTGTTCCCAGATCCCTTGGCAAAAGAGAAGAATTCACCCTTTAAAAGTTGTCTTTTGAAGTCTGCTTGCACACTATCATGCGTTTGCACCCATATCCACGTGGCTAACCTGGTAACCTGATGAGCCATCAGCTTGATCAGTTTTCTGTGATTGTTTTACCTTCCTTTTTTTTTGTTTGTTTGTTTTATTATTGGCCTTGTTTTTTCAGCACAAGGGCTTGTTCTTTAGATTCCACATGTGTTCAGCAAGTACTTGACCACCACCGGGCTACATCTATTTCCCTAGCATTGATATTTTTACTTGTAAATTTTAAAATCATGTCTTAAATACCTCTATAAAAAGAGGCATTTATTCAAGAACCCAAAAGGAAATGAACGTTTTACAGAGGATAGTTTTAAAGGATTCCTCATTGTTGTGCCATATGTTGTTTTGAAAACTCTGCAGAGATTGAGGTAGAACAAGGAAGCACATAAGTGTGCCTGTCAGTCAGTGGTTCACACTCACACAGTTTTAATCAGATCCAACAAGCCAATATACACTGAGGATGTGTCTATGAAGCACAGTCCAGAGTATGCTGGATAAGAAGATATGCATCTCACATGCTCAAGTATCCAATTATATAAAGTATAAAAAGTAACCCATTGTATTCTGAAAGATATTGCTAATGGAAATTGTTTTTCCTTGGCATTTCTTCTGAAAGTCTATAAATATTTTATTTTACAGAAAATGCCTCCTTTTCCTATCAAACTCTGTGCATCCATTAATTTCTGTGTTAAGCATTATTAGTGGGGAAAGATTCCAGAGGAGCACATTGTGTCCAAACTTGACTGCTTTGCTGCTACATCCAAAGCACAAGCAGTACTTGCAAACTGTTTGTTTAGAAACACAAAGGATCCAGAGAATAGATGCCTATGGAAATGTGCTTTGTTGGACTGTAGAATGGTGTTCTGTGTTTAATGGACATTCAAAACTGCTTTCTGAATAAATGATGCTGAATGAATATGTTTGGAGATTCAATTTTAAACAAAAGTATCAAATGTTTTACCAATGTACTTTCAGGCTCCGAGACTCGCGGAGGTTTTGTTTTGTTTTTTTATGTAGTTGTCATTTTTCTGTTCAAGCCCTGGTCTTTTCTTCTTTTTCAATATACATATCTTTTGTCATGGGTGCTGTTTAGAAAGCTTTTACTTCCTGCATTCTTCCATAAGGAATTCAGCAAGAAAAGACAGGATGTTGGTTATTAACTTCATACTGAGATTCTGCCAGTATGATGCTTTGAAGAATTTCCTTGTTTCCTGTGCTTAAAAGCCCTGTTTCATTCTAATGATAAGGAGAGGGATGGAGAATGGGTTTCTCTTCAGTAAGCAAGACAGCAGGTTTGCTTTAATATACAACCTCTTCACCCTGAAGTTGATGAAGTTCTGGAGTGAACTTAGAGGTCTGTGTTATAGGTGTTTCTTGAAAGCCATCACCACCCCCAAAGAACTGAACTGAAAATACCTAATACTTTTCAACCAATAAGAATTTCATAGGGAAAATATAAAGCATTTTTCTATTGCAATGAAGAATGATGGCAGTTTGTGTGTGTGTGTGTGTGTGTGTGTGTAATACTTTCTTGTACGCTCTTTCTTTCCCACTCTGGAACTGGGTCTCACAGTAGAGCAATTTCACTCGAACATATACAGGATGGCAGATAGAATATGTGATGGGAATAGGGATGCCTCAGCGTAGAGATGACAAAATATAGTTTTGGGGTGTTCTCTCAATCTGCCTTTGAAGTCATTGATCTTAAGTATCTAGACAAGGGTTCTTTACTAAGAAAATTTAATTTCTTCAGATCATAGAAATAAAATGATTTCAATGTTTTCCAGAGAGTTACCATGTGAGGTTAGGAGAGAACTGGTTGGTTATCCTTTCTAAAAATTGATCCATATAGAAAACCCTATTATTATTTTTTAAATAATTGATAAGAGATGGAAGCAGAGAAAACAATGTTATTTTAAAATATGCTCAAAAATGCTAGTATTTTTTGGCTTTGGATGAGAAGAAAATAAGTTCTAATAAAATAAGTTCTATTTTCTAATAAAATAGGAATTCAAAGGCAAAGTCTTTGTGATCCTTCAGTCTCTTTGAGCAGAAACTAAGGTAATGGCTGTAACCGCTGATTGTGGTCAAACCAGCCATCACAGAAATTAGTGGACAGACCCAGTGAGTTCCCATTTTTATTTCTAGATTTTAATGAAGAGGTGTTTTCTATGATTATTGAGTGTGAGTGTTTCCTGTGTCAAGGGGCATGTTGCACTGCTATGTAATTTCCCTTGTATGTTATGATAAAGCTTGTCAGCATTACTATAATTAACTTAACACCTAACATAGCTAATTTGACATTTGTTCATGAGTATAATTTAGAAAGCTTGACATTCTAGTATTCTTTGGGGGAAGGATGAACTAATGATACAGTACCAAAAATTAACCTTATAAGTTCTTAAGGCTTTGAGAAATGTACTACACAGGGTTGTAGAAGACACTGGTATCAATGATATATATAATATATCAAGGTTGGTATCATAAAAATAGGTCTGCATTCTTCTGATACTGAAATGACTGTTGAACATCAGTTGAAATAAATGTATATCAAATGTCCATTTGCAGCACTATTACCCTGCACTCAAGTGGAGGATCTTTATCAGACTGATGGGTCTGATGCTGTATCTGACATGATCATATAAGATCCCCAAAACCGAGAGTGCCCCAGCACCCCACACCTCAGAAGGCGACACCCAAATCACTCGCGAGAAACGGTCTCGATGCAATAGCATGAGGATTTCTTTATTCCAGAATTCTGGGTTCCACAGCCATACACCGCACAGGGGTAGAGGACTGAGGACCCTGTGCAACTGAAGTCAGGGGTATTTAAAGGGGAAAAATCACAAGACACAATTCAGGTTGGAGGACACAATTCACAAGGCAAGGGGTGGAGGACAAAACATGCAAGGAATGGGGAAGTACAAAATGAGGAAGGAAGGAAGGTTGGAGATTATCTGGAGCAAACGTCCTCGGGGCATTGTATAAACATTGGAACTAGAACAGGGTGGGCTATCTTTCACAAGCTGAAAGCAGAAAAACAATTTACTTTGTGATGGGCTAGTTGCTTAGAGGTCTAAAAACATTGAGTTGGGGGTCTCTCATATGAATATAACATAGACACTTTCACTAATACAGGGGAATTTTGTTTAATTATGTATGATAAAACCCTCAAAGAATAAGCAACTGTGTGCTTTTCAATAGATTTTTAGTTTTATTGCCAGGCATATCTTTCAACATAATGTAGATTAGAGGGAGAAGCATCATGGCTTGGCTCAATGTACTACCCAAACTTTGAACATTTTATTTTCCAAAAAAGACAGAGAAATATTCATTGCTAACATGTCACCAATAATTAATATCAACTAATTATATATCATTATTCATTAAGAAATGTAGTAATTTCTTACTAAAAAAGTAATGAACTCAGTTTAAAAAATCAGAAACATTTTAATAATTTGAAAATGGATAAATGCCTGGATATGAAAACAATAAAGGAAACAATTACTGGGGAAAATGTGTCAGAAATGTTCCAAATTTAAGAATATGGTTTTAAATTTTGTATGAACTTTATAATCAGGGTAATTTTTATATCCCAGTGTATAGCTTGGTGATTTTGTTACATTTAAACTGTAAGCAATGCCTTTGCAAGTTATTGTATGGATAGTTCTGTGCTGAAACATTTTCCTCTGAAAACCTTCAGTAGAAATCTACACTAACTCCAAAAAGTCACCCCTGTGTGAATGATGAATACATCCCAAACATCATTTCAAGCTGATCTCATAGAAGAGCCAATCTTCTTGCATAGATGAACTTTGAGTTTTATTATCTCAGCAAGTGTCCAAGAAATCCCCACCCTTAATTAGAGGCCCATCTGGCAGAAAATACTCCATTTTTGGAAAATCACCAATGCTTACTACACACATTGTAGGGATACCTGAGGGGCCAACCCTGCTGGTGGCTACAGGGTCTGATACACTGAACGCAGTGGGCAAGGTCTCTGCCAACATTCTCCTTTTCCACTTCCGTCTGGCTATGTCAGCCTCATAGAGCTGGGCATTGTGTCTTCAAGTTCCTCCATTTGACCTTGAACTCTAGGACCAAGCCTTGGCCTTTAAAGGTCTCTTACCTACACCTTGGCAAGTTAATCACATGGTATTCTCTTTGAATCCTGTAAGTACAATTTATTGTCAGTATATATGTGTGTGTATGGAGAGATAAGGGGGAGTGGAGAAACAAGGGGAGGGGGAGAGAGGGGAGAGGGGAAAGAAAAGAAAACGAAAGAAAATCTTGGGGGAGAGGTAAGGCTATGATAGGGGTATAAAGTGAATAAATAAATTAATGGGGGGAAAAGAAAAGATAAACTGCAAAGGGAAAGGGGGAAAAGGACAAGTAATAAGTAAAAGTGAAACCTAAATACATTAAAGTAAAAAACATGATAAAACCCTGAGATGACGTTATGAGTCAAGGCAGGAATCCTTAAGCAGCCTTTGAGTTGGGTTTCTGCTGGCCATCTACTACTGGGCCTGCAGCCCACCCTCAAGAATGGTTTGTTTAAGCAGCGAGGCTCGAGGAGAAAAATACAGTTTTGTTGACAACAGAACTTTTGTTTATCAGTTGGAGATAGCTCCTGGGGTAGGGATGGGGACATGTGTCTTGTCTCCTTCCGGTGCTAGCATGCCGTTCTGTATAGACCCACCCCCACGCAGCCCCTGTGTACACTTCCTCGGTCTCGGAGTTTGCCTATGCCTTGGTCCTGTTCTTGCTTCCTCGAGTCCTCCATGGTCTCTGTCTCTTAACAATCTTTCTGCCTCCTCTTCCTTGGGGTTCCTTGAACCCTGAAGGATATGAGGTAGTCATCAGGTTAGACTGTTCCAGGAACTTGGCCTGGGTCTCTGTCTCTGTATCTCTGTCTCTGTCTATTTCTGTTTCTCTATCCCTCTCCCTCTCTCTCCCCCCTTCTCTCTTTCTTTGTGTATGTGTGTTTGTGTGTGTGTGTTTGTGTGTGTGTGTGCATGTGTGTGTATGTGTGGTGTGTGTGTGTGTGTGTTTGTGTGTGTCTGCATAATGTGCAGCTGTGGGTCTCTATGTTCCTATCTGCTGCAGTAGATCTGAGAAGACTTACTTCTCTTTCTCTCTTGTGGAATAATTTGAGGAGTGCTGGTGGCACTAATTCCTCTATGAAAATCTGGTGCAATTCTGTGCTAAACCCATCAGACCTTGGTCTTTTGTTTGTTTGTTAAGAACTTCTGTAATATTCACAGGGGATGTTTTAAGATCTTTTTCCTTGTGCTTCAGCTATCTTGGAATAATCACGGTAGGGATGCTGGGCTCTGGTGGAGCCATATTGTCTTGGCTGTCATTGGTGATCTTTTTATGTTGGCATTTAGGATTTGGGATGATTATAATTCTAGGTGCTGGTTTCTGTTACTGTCTTTGTTGGTCAAGTGGTGTTTTTTGTTTTTTTTTTTTCTCCTTCTTTTGCATTGCCCATTCTAGTTCTTAGAGGTTTTAGTGGCTATGTGTTTCCTAGAAGGAAATTCTGGGACCTTGCCAGGACCACTGGAGTTCTAAGTAGAATGTGTGAAAGGGCTTAAAAGGGGGAGAGTATAGGGGGTTAGGGGAGTGTGGCTAGGCAGCGTGGGGGAAGGTGTCCAGGCGGGCCCTTGCCTGGGCACCTCTGCCCCTGAGGAACCACACACACACAGGCATAGTATAGAATAGAGTTTATTCAGAGTAGGGGATGGGAGTTAGTGGTAGAGAGAGGCAGAGAGGGAGGGAGGGAGGGAGGGAGGGAGGGAGGGAGGGAGGGAGGGAGGGAGAGGGAGAGAGAGAGAGAGAGAGAGAGAGAGAGAGAGAGAGAGAATAGAGAGAGAGAGAATAGAGAGAGAGAATTGAGAGAGAGAGAGTGGAGGCAGGCCATGACCACGTGGAAGGGGGAAGAGCCCAAGGGTCAGAGAGGTGAGAGAGTGTGGGAGAACAGAGAGCAAAGAGAGAGAGGAGGAGCAAGTAGCCCCTCTTATGGGCGGGGCATACCTGGCTATTGCCAGGTAGGTGTGGGGTGGAACTTAGACAAAACCCCAACAATGTGTCCCTAGGCATTGGGAACTGACACTTGGGAATGGGAATATGCTAGTGAGGTAAAGGAATTCACAGGAGGGGGAGCAGGTGTGACACCAGGATGTGCTTAGTTCTCTGGAAATAAGGGCAAAGACTGAGGAGAGGCCACAGTACATCACATCCTCTGCTACAGAGCAGGGAGCTGGATTTAGAGGAGAGGAGGAAGTGGAGATCTGAAGCTTACCTATCTGCTGCTTCACAGGCCTGATTGTTGCTCAGGCAAGCCTAGCTGGCCGCTTCCCAAGGAAGGCCTTTTGGAGTTGGGGGTTAGGTCGGAGAACAGGTTTGGGAGGAATGTTGGAGGAGAAGATCTTCCTGATCTGCTGGAGATAGGAGCAGAGAGAAAGGGGAGGTCAAATCAGATGATCTGCTGCAGAGCTGGGGGTGAGATTCAGAGGAGGGGAGGGAGACATGGCTATCTTCAGGAAGCCTTCCTGCTCTTCTCAGTTATCAGTCTTAACAACTTAATACTTCTGACCTTTCTAAATGGAATCACCTCTCCTCATTATAGTATCTCTCAGCCCTCCTTGTACTATGTAATACACTCTTCCATCATTATGTTTGTATCAGTATTTACCCTTTACTTTCTAACCCTCTCTTTGAGTGAACTATTTACTATTACATTCCTAGCACCCAGAAGAGAGTTTGGCATGATGCAAAGGATCTCTTGTTTGCTTAGGAATTTATCATGCTGAAATAATTTCAAGATATACAATAGTATTAATCAAATCAAGTAATAACATACTATGTCATCAGACTGAATAGCTTATATTTAAAAAACAAAACAAAACAAAAAACCAAAAACTATTTTTGACTATTTCAGGGAGCAGAGTCCAGCAAAGCAAAGCAATTTAAGGTTTAAATAAGAAAGTAACCATGATGGGCCTGGAGATAGCTCCGTGGTTAAGAACACTTGATGTTCCTTCTGGAGGATCAGCATTTGATTCTCAGGATCCATGTTGCAGCTCAGAACCATGTGGAATTCACATGTGTAACTCTGACTTCAAGAGGTGCAAAGCCTTCTCCTTACTTATGGGCCTATCAGGCATGCACCTTATTATGCAAAGACTCATTCATACACATAGAATAAATTTATATAAAAAGAATGGGACAGCATGAATCATATTACCACATCCAATTAAAATGTCTAGTTGTAGTTGTAATTTCCCTAAGGAAGTTTGTTGTGGCTCATACCCTACATCCTTTGAAGAAAAGAATTTCTGTCTGGTTTCTGCAGTTTGGAATGGTATACTCAATCTCATGTCCTTGTTGTTAATGCTTTTATTTTCAGTTATCAGTACTGACACACTGTCTGAGCTTGCAGAATTGCTGGTCTCATGTTTTTGTTTGTTTGGTTTTGTTTTTCTCTCTGTTTGAAAGTTCTTAGCTGACATTACCTCTGTCTTTCTTTTTCTTATTTTCAGTATACCAGAGGCTACCTTCATGCTATTTCTTGTTCACCCTGTAGCAATTTCTTGAAAGTACTGTTTATGTTCTTACCAGTTGTAAGTTCAGCATCTTTTGCTCAAGAAAAAAAACCACAAAGAAATAGTTCATGTAACATGTTGGAAGAATGCCACAGTAAAATGATTACATGCTTATAGTTTCATCTTGAAGTTCAGAAACCGGTAAGATGAGCATATGGACCAGTCATCAGAATAATGGTGGCATCTTTAGCCCAAAACAGCAGACATGTTATAGATCTAATAGTCTCATTTCAAAATATCACTGTAAGGAATTTAACCAAATCAACTACGGCTGCATGTCTCACTTAGAGGCATACTGCTTTTTGTGATTTAATTATTAAGGTTGGATGTCAGGAATCCTAGAATAGGATTCAAATACTGAAGATGCAGATTCCATCTACCCAAAACATCTAGCAAGTAGAATTTGCAAGGACAGCATTAGGGACATGACAGGAAGTGTTCTGTCATTCTGGAGCTAGGGCTATAGTGTAAAGGCAGAACTTTTACCTCACAGACAGGACACTTTAGTTGCATATCCGACATTGCAAAATAAATACATACTTGTTTTTATTTATGTATTTATTTATTTATTTTGGATTTTTTTTTTGAGATGGGGTTTCTCTATATAGTCCTGGCTGTCCTAGAACTCACTCTGTAGACCAGACTGGCTTCAAACTCAGAAATCCGCCTGCCTCTGCTTCCCAGAGTGCTGGCATTACAGGCGTGTGCCACCACTGCCCAGCTACATGCTTGTTTTTAAAAGGAAGAACTCTCATTCTCTGTCAGTCCTGGAAAGGTTATATGTAGGATTAGAGCTGTGAAATAGAGGTGCATGCCTCATCTGGGAGAAAAGACTACAAGTTAGTTTCTGCTTTTCATTATTTACCAGGCCAAGCAAGGTTCTCTGCAGAAATACGACAGAGAAGGAGGGCGTGCTCTGCTATCTCAGAATTTAGTGGGAATTTGTAATGGGCCTATGTCCTTGGACTATTACCTCACAAGTGTTTTGAGTATTTTAAAAATCCTTTCATCGAATCTTCATCTCTCTAATTTTTTTCATATCTCTGAGAATACACATCAGAGTAATTTAAAATCCTTTTCTGATTATTCTAGCATTGTGTCACACTTGAGTCTGATTTTACTGTTCTCCTTCCTCTTTTAATGTTTGCATTTGAAGATGGCCTTTTCCAGTATCTCAAAAAGATGAGCGTTCACATACTTACAGTTCAGCTTTATTTAATTAATGAGGTTTAATTAAGATGTGTGCCACAGTGCATGACTTCTGGCGAACTCTGACGGGGCTTATCAGGCTTCTTCACATCTCTGTGTTTTCTGCTCAACACACATGATTCTACATGAGTATTCAATAGTTTCTTAGTTGCTGGCTAAATCAAAGGTTAATTAATGGATTTGAATTGTGTTGTGATGGAGAAGGTCAAAGCGTTCTCGATTGTGGGATATGTAAAATGGTGATGTTTATTTTAAAAGAACGCAGTTATGGGACACCATATGCCAGACAAGACTGCGGATACATGGTTCTCGCAATGCTAAGCAGAAGGAGATAAATCCAGAGAAGGCAGGACAATAGCAACAAAGAAAGTACTTATCCTGTCCTATGGAATCAGATCAAAGGGAGCTACCTCGGCCCACACAGAAGCTCATTGCCAGATTTGCAATTAAAGAATATACTGGCAGAGGCATATGCAATAGAAGTCATAGATAAGAGATTAGCGTTGAGTTTCCTTTTGACCATAACTTTGAGAAAAGACATTATTTGGTCCCACCATATTTTTCTGAAACCATTACACTCCTAAATAATAAACCATTGTCCAGGTGTCATATACAGTATAACATCCCCTGGCCAGCAGGTGAGGCTGCTCATTCCTGTGTTAGAACAAAGTCATAAAAGCAAAAAAAAAAAAAAAAAAAAAAAAAAAAAAAAAATCAACGCACTAGATTCTTAATTCTGAATTAATCTCATTTATTATAGTGTGAATCATATCAGATAGAGAGTCCCCCTGCCTAAGCAACAGTAGCAGCAATGGAAGCAGAGATTTTACAACAAAGGAAAGATAAAAGCAAGTCACAGTGTGAAGGGAACAGTTCGCATTAACAGAGATGCAGCACAAACAAGAAAACGCAACTGCTACTCAGAAAGAAGCAAATATCAAGAGAGTTGCAATTTCTATCCTGGGTCTTTGTCATTGCTGTTCACTATAACAAGGAGGCTACTGGCCACGAGGAGGCTACTGGCCTCCTTGTGCAGAGCAAGATGGACGACAGGTGCCAAACACAGGGATCGCTGGTTGGCAACCACCGCAGACAGGCTGCAGAGGTCTCGGGCTGTTTGACACAATGTGAATGGTCTGAGGGCCATAGGTCACACAACCTGAAGGCCTGCATCCGTAAGTGACGATGCTCAGGGGTCGGCAGCTATTGGATACACAAGGGAGTGGGCGGTATCCACCGGACACACAGCTTACAGGACCGCAGTTGTTCATGAAAGGGCTCACTGGCCGGCAACTGCTGGTTACATAGGTCACGGGCCTGTAGGATGCTGGGAGGCAAGAGCCAGATACGAAGGAAGCCGCAGGAAGATAGTGAGAACCATGGCAGGGTCTGGACACACAGTATGCAGAAGAGCAACAGGAGTTTTCAAAGCCGCTGGCTTCACGGCTGGGTGGCTGGCCGTTGATGGGCTCTGCAAAGGTCTCTGGGCAGTTGTCCATGAACCAGGTGTGGTCTTGACAGCTGCTCGGTATGCAGAAGACCTCTCCACAGCCCATGTTTGTAGAGCAGAGGGCCACGGAGTTGCTGGCTGGGATGTGGCAGGAATTTCTGAGCGATCCAGAGCTGCAGTTGCCGGAGCAGTTGTTACGGCTAGCCATAGTGAACTGGAGGGAGTGCTAATGGTCTAAGAGCAGGTGGGAGCAGGTGTGAGTGTGACACTCATTCGTCTTGTCCCTTTATATATTCTCAGCGAGTGGCAGTTCTGTCTACAGACTCATCTTCCGTGTTGTCTGAGGCTGCATCAGAACTCTCTCATACTCAGGAAGTAGCGCTCCTGCCTCCCATAAAACTGGATGATCCCTGAAATACCCTCCATTGATTGAGTATAACCATAAATCAGTGTGCCTGGGTTTTAATAGGGCCCCCGGTAAAGTTATCCAACCTAAACAGACACTTCGTAAAGCTATGGACTCATACAGTTCTAATCACCAGAGCACAAATATTTTTCTTAGAATTCTCCCTTGGAATTGTCTTTGAAATTTGAAGCAAACCACTTTGAATAGTGGAAAACTACATATAACTAGCTGAGAAATAATTCTATTCTCTCTGTAAAATGGGCAAAAAAAATTCTATAAAGCAAGAGGTTTGCAAAAAAAGATAAAAATATTCTTACGACTTTTATGATCAAAAGAATTTTAAAGGCCATCCTGGGAAAGACTCCCACTTGTTTTCCTTTATTTCAACATCTGAATAGAAAATGGTTTCCCATGAAAATATGTTTATTTAGAAAAATGAGTGCTTGCTTCATTAAATTCTATAAATGAATAAACAGTCATTTGAGACTGCTTTTTCTGTGATGGTTTAGAACATAGGCAATGAGATGCAGTTCAGTTAAAATGATCAACTCCAGGTTGAACAAGAGCAAATTCATAAAGAAGGTTGGACAAAATGGCACTCATCATGAATCCAACAGGCTTATATATTTCAGCGTTGCTCATATTATCCCTGAGATATATCATTCTGGATAAAAAGGAAAAAATGCGTATGGCAAACATGACAGTATTTCCTACATTGGGCCTCAATTTCCAAAGGAGACTCCATGCATTGGTTGGCATAAATAATTACATAAGAATGTATACAAACTTTCGCTAGGTTTGAGTACTTTGAAGGCTATTTAAAAACTTGCATGCCTGTGTCTCTAAATACGTGGTTTAAATGGGTGGAAGTGGCCAGTCTCCACTATCCACTGTAGTTTTCACGGACTGGTGTATCCAGTACCTCCAGTAGCTATTTTAATGGGAATTTAAATTATCTGTCAAATCTCAATTCCATTCCCTTTGGCTAGAAATTCAATTTAAATCACAGCACTTTCCTCTATTTTAATGTTCAATGGTCACAGCCACACTTATCAACTCTCCCTCTGCCCAGGAGAGTAAAAAATATGAACTAGTACATTGGTTTCTCTGCAGCAATGCAGGTCTCTTTTACCAGGAGGGATATGTGTGAAGATAAAGCCATATAGACTCTGAGGTGTTATGCTCATGTGCTAAATTTAGCTCAGAATATGATGTAAGCCATCACTCTTTGGCAGTCTATGTCTGATATAATTAAGGAACCCATTCTAGGACTTCATCACCAGATACTTTGTATGCTGTGGCTGGAGTCTTCTTGTGCAATCTTGGACACATCAGCTGAGTAGCATTAGTAATAGGTACAGCCATATTTAGGTTAATGTTTATCGAATTTATGCTTAGACGCTCTTTATGTGTGCTTATCTCTAATATAACCAAGAGCCCAGCGCCTGTGTCATGAGTCCATCGCTGAGGCATATGCACATGCACAGTTCAGTATGTGTTCTAGGCATGAGTGTTTTTTTTTTAATCAAAAGGGGAGTGATATAGAATTACAAATAATTAGAACATAGTCAGTACTTACTCCATGAAATAACTGGTGGCACAGCCATGCATATCTCTGATGTTAATTCATAGTATATATAATTTTAGAAGGCAAAATATTGCTGTTTTAAGTACTTGTATCTAAAGTATAGAATATTAGAGCAATAGACATAAAGAAAAGGATATAAATGTAAATTCCTCATATCTCGAAACATTTTTATTCACACGATCTAATATAGCATCATACAGGAATAAATATATGCTATCATCTAACAAATACATAAATCTGGAAACTAATTAATTTATGTATCCCCTGCTACTGTCAGTACCACTTTTACGTACAAATATGCACACAAAATCCTACAGACTTTCAGAAAACATATAGTCCTAGAGGTTATTCCTATAGGCTGAATAATGCTATGTCTAATGGCTCTGTTACTATCTGGGTTAATTTGGTCCAAATACCAAGCACCTTACCTATAGGCTCCTATAACTTACAGATAGACAGGTTTGTATCATCCTTGATTCCAGAGTCCATGATAATGAGAAATCATATACTGCACCAAATTAACACACATTGTAGCTTTATATCCAATGAATCAGGGACCTTACCACTCCAAGTTTACAGAGAATATCGTGAATGTTTCTATCTTGGATGAACAATCCTCACCACGCTCAACTGTGAACGTGTGCCAAGAAGAAACACACATTGATTGTTTCATGAGTTTGTTAGTTTAGAAAATACTTATCAAGTGTTTTAGACATATACCATAGAATAAGCAATAGTACAAGATAAAAAACAGTTCTTGTCTCAGGGACACTTCATTGGTGGGGAAGACAAGACACAACAGTGTTGGCCAAGGTCTGTAAGTGTTGTACAAAGAAGACAAGCAGAAACCATTATGCTTGACTAATGTTGACATGCTGTACTAATTTTTATGGATAGAAAGACATGGCATAGGAATCTGGAAAACAAGGAAACAATTCAGACAGTAGAAAAATACATAAAAACCAAAAAACAACTGACAACAGGATTATTTTGACTGGAAGATTCCAATCATGTCACTAAATTTAGATTGGCTTGTTATACGTCTTTGTATTAGTAGGTAATAAATTAATGTTCTCTTCTAAAGAAATAACCAGGTATCTGGTTTTAGGAAACTATGATAATAGTAAAGTGAAATCCATGATCATGGATTTCATCTATTCCTAATTCCATAATCCATGCTATCTTTTGCATAGTCTGTTGTGAATCCCATATCTGTGACTCCTAGCCCATTGTTCCTCTTTTACCTGAATGCCGTGTTTAGAATTATACCCCGAAGTTAATTACATCACAAAGCTCTACCCAAAACTATAATGATTTCCAGTTGCCTGCACAGCCACTTGGCCAGTCTAGCTCTGCTTCCCACAGACTTTCATAGACATTCTTGGTTTGCCTGTTCATGTCTAGGATCACAACACTTCCTCTTTCCATGTTGTCTGTTGGATGATGGCCATTCCCCTCCTGTCCTTGGGAATAACTACAATTTTATTGACTCTAAGTAATTTAACTCCTTTTCTATAATTACTTTTCTCAGACTATTCCTGCCAAACTGGATCTCTCTAGTCTTTAACTATATATAATCACCATTCCTTACCATCACTTTAACTTCCCTTTCAAGCTGTGTTGCCCAACTTCCTGTTGCCTGCGTCTACCTTGTTTCTTCTGTTGTATGCAAGGCTCTCTGTCCCAACAAATGCATGCACACACACACACACACACACACACACACACACACACACTTCTCAAGCAAAACATTTCCCATCTTATTTCTCAACTGTAATATGGGACCTGCAGTGACTACCACTTACTGTGGCCTTCCTATCATTATCACATACCAGACACTATTTTATATGTTGTACACTTATTATTTAATAAGTGTACACCACATTGCTACTTGAGTAGACATGATCACTATGGTGTAACTTAGCCTATTGGCAATAAATATTTCTAATGAGCATCATAGCAATCACGAAATATGACCTTGGTTTTTCTTCAGCAAATAAAAGTTAACATTTACTTATGTAACAATATTTTTCATGTACTTTTTTAAACCTCTTTTTTATATATACCTGGAAAATTAATTTACTAAGCATATAAAGAATTTGCAAACAGAAGGAAAGTGTTCTCCTATTTGAGAAACTTATACCTAGCATGAGCATACACTGTTCGTTCCCTAAGTCTACCTATTACATCTCTGTCTCCCTCTTCTCTCTCTCCCTCTCTCTCCTGTCTTTTCTTGTCCTCATTAACACCCATGATTAAATTGTTAATAAAACTGTTCCGTGGTGAACTTCAATTTGCCTTAAAAAAAAAAAAGACAGCAAGAAAGCAGGAGCACTTCATAGTCTTTGTCGTGTTTTCATCTGCATCCTCTAATATTTCTGCCAGTAGTCACCTTAGCTTGGCTTAGAGAAACATAACATGAGCTAGATAAAGCACCTCCTGTTCTGTGTCATGTATAAAATCACTCAACTGTGGCCTGTCTCACAGTGAACACCGTACCCAGTACTTTGTCAGAATTTGGAGTCAGTTTGTCAGGATATAGTGTACTATTAACTTAATTTTTGTTGTACTGTAGCACTATTAAATGCAGAAACTACAGTTTACACAAGATATGGTGAAGTTTCACACGTTCATTTCTTCTGTGTCCACATACACTAATTTAATCCACCAGATATAAAAAGCCCTCTCTGCTTAAATCATACATCCTCTCATAATTTATTAAGGACACTAAAGATAGAAGTATCTTTTTTCCATTCTCATGATTAAGCCCTTGAACTGTGTTCTTTGGTCTAGATTAGGTCTTTTTTTTTTATTTATCTTCATGTTGATATATTAAATGTAAAGGGCTTTATTTAAAAATTTCCAGCTTTGTTTTCTGAGAAAAACCTGAGAAATAGGAATGGTGTGCAGTTAACATTTACAATCTGATGTTTTATTCCATGTGTCCATTGGGAAGACACAACAGCAATCAAGCAAACCATTCCTATCACCTTGTGAACATTTTTGTTTTTCTTTTTCAAGGTTATTCTGTAAGAATTTCATAGATGTAGATAATGTCTTTTGTTTATTCTTCCTCTACTTTCCCCTTCAAGACCCTCCAAACTCTCTTATAGTGTCCTCCTCCTAACTTCATGTAGTTTTTTTTCCTATGTCTCACTACGTCCAACCTTACTGTGACTACATAGGAGAAACTGAACACATTCTAACATCTTCCCATTTCACCAACCACCTAAGCTGGTACAACCAACACTCTCGGAATTTCTACTGTGAGGGAGACATTTTGGCTCATATATGTGATATTATTCAGTGTATGTATTCTGCACTGTCATATGATCCCACTATAGAAAAAACCTTAGTAAGGGCAGGGAGCTCTCTACAGTGTTTGTTCTAACTTGCATTATGAGTCCTCAGTTAGTCCAAACTCAAAACTTTATTTTCTAAAGACCTCTGTTTCCTGCTGGATAGTTTGCATGTATTTATTGTGTCGATTTAATCTCTTTAATGAATTTGCTCCTATTGACTTCCATTTGGCTAACCTCTTCAGTGGTAAAAGCATGCATTAAGTCCCCTACTGAACTTGTATTGCTATCTTTTCTCCATATTTAGCACTGTTAACCCAAAACCCTAAGGTAATAAGTCTTCAGGTACCCCCTTTGTGTGACAGGTTCTCTTCTTTGGGCCTGCATATCCCATGTTTTATTCCATGTGTCCATTGGAAAGACACAACAGCAATCAAGCAAGCCATTCCTATCACAACCTAGTATTCCATGGGGATACTAGGATCAAAGAGGCACACAGAGTAATGTCTGGCAAGCCATCAGTTCTGGGGTTTTGACAAGTCATGGTTGTCTTAGAAGAGAATGTTGAAGAACCTTGTAAAATACCTAGTCAAACCAAAGGGGATTTCATTGAAATCAATAGAGCTCATTGTGACTAATCTGAGACAATATATGCCCCTGTTAATAATAAGGAATCAAGGAGATGATTAAAATTCAGTTCTTAGGGAAGAGGTACAAAGGCAGCTGAAAAGCAATGTCCAGGGTAAGCAGTCATCTTTGCATTGATCTAGTAGTCAGATTTCAGTTTGCCACATCAAATTACTAATACAAAGATTTATCTGGATTAGTAGAGGTTCCTCTGGGAGGACTAAAGTGATCTCTCTGCACAAGTACTGATCTCAAAGTGTGGAAGATTCATCCTTAGTATAAACAGGGTCCAGTAACATTGTTGGAGCTACATATGGTTCTCTTGGGGAGAGGAGGCAGTGAGGTGCTCCTTCTTATGAAGGATGGAACGGGACTGGTGGTCCATCTCTCTGTTCAGTCTTTGAATGTTTTAGAAACAGTATGTTAGCTTGGGGAAATGTCTCTAACAGTTGTATTGAAACTGGGTGACTATTTTTTCTGCATAATGAGGTACTATGTGCTTGAGAAAAAGAAAGGTGAACACAAAAGCGAAAATGCTTCTTGCAGTGTATCTACAGCCTGATAATACCCAAAAGGAACAAACCTTGTTCCTCAGCAGAGAAGGACCTTTGAGCCAATTCATTCTTCTCTTATGTAAACATTTACTATGTTGTTAATGTCCAT
The DNA here is from genome assembly GCF_947179515.1 of Apodemus sylvaticus. Taxonomy (NCBI): domain Eukaryota; kingdom Metazoa; phylum Chordata; class Mammalia; order Rodentia; family Muridae; genus Apodemus; species Apodemus sylvaticus. Next base: position 9,585,537 of record NC_067486.1, on the reverse strand, counting down.
GGGATGTCAGGAGGACTGAAAATACTAGAGGTTTGCTGTAGAGCTCTCAACTGGTGCTTAAAACCTAGGACAAGAAACTAGTACTTCCTCTCCTCCTCTCCTCCTCTCCCTTCCCCTCCCCCTCCCACTACTCCACCCCTCCTCTCCTCTTTTGTCTCTTTCCCTCATGCATCTTTATTATGGCATTATCCACTGTCAGACAATGATGCATCATATCATCTCTCTGTCTACTGAGAATATATCAGCTTATTCTCAAAGACACTAGGAGACGTCAAAGAAAGGAATGCAGAGCATGTGCTCTTTGGTTACAAATGCCTAAATAAGCAAAGCAGTGAGTCAGTTCAGAACACTTATGTCCTCGGTGAGGTGGGCCCACAGGTGCCCACCAGTAAGTTACAAAATAGATTTTTCTTGTGGTAAAAAGCTATACATCAAGAAGTAGGACTCTTTGAGCCACAAGTCACTTGGATGATTTTTGTTGAACATTTGGCAAACAGAGCCAAGCTCTGTCTCCTGAATGATACTGGAGTCCTCATTGTATTTTACTGAGCACTGAGACTTCATGAATGCATTGAGTACGATCTACTGATGGCAGATTCTGAATAGTCAGTTGTCTGGAGCATAGACATGTTCATCGAAGCAGTGCATGGTAGAAGACAATAAATGGATTGTGTGTGTGGGGGGGGATTATGTGTGTGTGTGGGGGGTGTTCAGCAGGAGGTAGTTGCATTTTGGTTTCCAGTGAAGACTAACCAATTCCTTCTGTTTTGAATTATCATTTCAAGCACGCTTATGGAACAAATAGAACAATAATAGTGTTTTATCTCTGGGGCATATGCCAGACACACAGCTTATTATCATATCCATAGGCCAGGGTTTCTCTTCTGTAAAACAAGGCATTGTGAATGCAGCTGCACCTAGCCTAGAAGAACTGGAGCTCATGGAACAGAAGCAAATGATAACACCGTGGCTTCTGTTGTTGCCATGAATAATAACCATCTCTGTCTCTGATGGAGTGTCTCATATCACTGCTAGCATCTGGGAAGCTAGGATGGGTTACCTTGTTACCACACAGATGGGATAGCGTCTCTGACTTTCCACAGTTCCCAAAGTCCTTTCTTTCCCACAGACTAATGTTTGCTTCTTGAAATCATGAGACCCCACTCACTTTCATCATTGTAAGGCCTTGCTTTTATGTTATTTTTGACAAGTATTTAATAACAGAAATATAAGTAGTGATGTAATAGTTATAGTAACAAACAGCAAAGGAGAATTTCTGAAGAGATAGCTAGTAATAATATTTAAAGTTATTAGGAGATAAAGAAACTTTATGCTACCTTGAAAGTACATCTGAAAGGCTTAAAGGATATTGAAGAAAAAGAATGGGGAGTAGATGTGAGCCACTGTCTGCTTAACAAATTGTCTTAAGGGTAAGACACAGGGCAATAAACAAACTGACCATATTTGTATATGTGTGTGTGTGTGGGTACGGGGTGTGTACAATTGTGTGTGTGTACTCATGCACATATGTGCATTTGTGTTTGTGTTTGTCTGTGTGCACTCATGTACATGTGTGCATTTGTATGTGTTTGTGTATGCACTAGAACACATGTGTGCAGCATTTGTGTGTGTGTCTGTGTGCACTCATGCACATGTGTGCATTTGTGTTTGTGTGTTTGTGCACTCATGCACATGTGTGTATTTGTGTGTGTGTGTGTTTGTATTTGTGCACTCGTACACTTGTGTGTGTTTGTGTGTATGCACTCACACACATATGTGCATCTCTGTGTGTGTGTGTGTGTAAACCTCTGCCTGTGTTCATTCAGAAGCCAGAGAAGTATGACTGATGTTCCACTCTATCACTCTCCATCTTTTTCCTGAACCTGGAGCTAGGCTGGTAGCCAGCAAAGTCCAATGACTGCCTCATCTCAATGCCTCCTACCTCCCCGCTTTTGAAAACACAATAGCACTAGGGTTGTCAGTGTGTGTGTGTGTGTGTGTGTGTGTGTGTGTGTGTATTTGTGACACATCTGATTTTTATTTAGGAATGGTCGGTTATGAGGGATTATTGAAAGACATACAAAAAACAATATGGATGCCAAGGCAAAAGTGGCTGAGTAGGTAACCCAATTGTCAACATGCAAACACAGTCCACTAGAGGTCAGCAGCTGCTAACTCCCAGTCAAGCAGAAGACACATGCACAGTCCACCTCTGACCACTGAGAGATCTGGGAGCATTCATTGCCATCTATCCTTGAAGTCCAGTGCTTTGAGTGCAGGTTTCTAAGTGTCAAGATCTAAAGACGTAGGAAGAAAGTGCTGAGGGTGATTCTGTAGACACGGCATGGGCAGAGTCTGGTACTGTAGGCTTCACAAAGGCTGGGTACACTGTATGCCGGCTGACAGCTGGCAAGTCCCCTCTGGTGTCTTGGCAATCATTCAGGAGCTGGGTTCTCTTCCATGACTGCCACTGTCTTTGCAGAGGGCACCTCTGAAGCTCACATGGAGGAAAGGGCTATTTAGAGGAGATGACACAATTATGGCAATAACCCCCGAGGGAATGACAGATGTAGTTTTCAGATAAGCAATTATTGAAAGACATGATGACCTTAGTTTAGACTCTAAGCAAAGTTCCTTCACTAAGTAAGGGCTAGCTCCTTTTCTCTGCTGTGGCCTCAAGAAACTTTTAGTGGTGGGTGTTAGCATCCAGTGAAGGTGACAAATGTATTCCAGCCACTTAGCTGGAAGGGATGATGGCTACTTACAAGCAGAAATTTATGAATCTCTGAAAAAAAGAGCTGATGACCTTCTTAGCCACACAACAAATGCTAAATTTATAAAAACAATATTTCAACTTACATTAAGGGACATTTAAGATTCTGTGCATGAAAATATGTATATTACAGAAGATAATTCACATTTATGGTCTAATAAAGGTTATTTTATCTATCCTGTAGAGTTGTTAGTGTATATATAGGTCTCACTAAAGATTTCTATGGTTAATACATTTTTTAAAATTAACTTCATATGAAAGACAGTGTGAGGCACAGCCAAGGGAACAATGGAATGAGAGTCACATAGCTTGGATTCCAACACTGACTCTGCTGGCCATGAGCTCAATGGTGTTGTGTGTCACTTAATGTTGGCAGGTGTATTCATTCAACATCTACAGTTGATGCCCACTGAAGACCTCTGAAAACAGAAGCAACTGTCTGATTCTGCAAAATATTAACTATGAATGAAACTGATGCCACTTATAAAGAAACTATTAAAATAATCGACTGATATGTGTTGTGGCTGCATAGGCCATAGGCATATCATTTAGCATCCAGAGGAAGAACTTGAAAGCACTTAATCCTGACTGGACATCTATCAAGGTGAAATATAGCATGGGGTAGTGTTTGTTCTCCCAGGAAAGTTCAGTGGCCCTCAGTGCAGAATATTGTTTTTTTGATTGCTTAGCATTCCATTTACTGCCTCAGGGTTCCAGAGCACTGGCCTCATATTAGAAGCCCCTTAGGACTAGTCTCAAGATCAATGCTCTGATCGCTATAGTCTTTCACTGGAGGAAATTAAACCAGAGTCCTGGGGACCAAGCTAGCAGGAGCTACAGCCCTGGGGACTTGGGAAACCAGGAGCAGACACACTCTAGACATCCTCCCTAACAAATAAGCTCGAAACATGGAAAGCACCTTCATGTCTGTTTCTATTTTTCTCAAAAAGACGTTCTTCTCCAACAGAAGTACCCGATGGCTACTCTTACAGTCATGTCAAACCTTAACTGAATCTTACTATAAAATTAACCATTTAATAAGTGTATTATAATGTAGCCTTATAAACCTCAATTGAGCAAATATTTATACTTATTTTACTCTATTCTATAGTTAAGCAAAATATGGGGTCTAGGAAAAGCACTTTGTTTTTGAGGATGTCAGCAGACACTGTTAAATAAATCAGAAAGGATTGAGTGTAAAAATAATAACTTTGTATAGTCCATGTCAAAAGGACAAGAAAACAAAACAAAAACAAAAGCCACCAATGAGCCTGTGATCACTTCTTACACAGTTTGTAAAGCGAGTTTGTCATTCAGGTATCCCAGTGCACAGTTAGTATAAGGAAGGAGGAAGTGAGTATCTATGAATGGTGACAACTTGACCCGCTCTCAGGATGCTGTTACCAGCTTACCTTTGATTTTCAGTCTTCTCTCATTATCTCTGTCAACTAGCAGGTATTGACCTCCTGCAGGACATCGACCCTATATTGGAAGCAGTACCACAGTGTGCAAGGGATGAATAGGAAGAGGCTTCACAATCTCAGCTATTCACCCTGGAGTTTGTCTGTTCTTATGGGCAGAGGCATCAACATTGACTTTGCCTTGGCCTCCCAGGAACAACTCTCTTTGAATCTCATTAGAGAGTTTGGTTCCACAAAACTTGAGAAAGTTTTATTAAAATGTCAAACAAATTGCTTGCAACTCCACAAGAACAGAAAGGTTTTGATTTAATTTAGCTTTCTATGTTTACTGTACCTGCACCTATCAGCCTATAGAGCAATTTATTGCTTATCAGCATCAGAGGAAGACCACGGGGATTTAGAATTCAGATCTCTTAGTTACCTCAGCGATATGCCTTCAAAAGGTTTAATGGAGTGGCTCTAAATTGGGTGTTTCTGAACAATTCTTTTTAGTTATATGCAAGTAGAAAAGGTGGAAATGTTTTAGGTGCAAGAATTACAAGCTGTGGGTGTGAATGGGACTCTGAATACTCACATGAAGCAGAATGAGAAAACTGTTGTCAATGAAAGCTATAAGAGATTCCCCAACAGTGTGGAACCAAGCCCTCTTTCAGGATTCCTTCATGACTCCAATGACCAAGATTACATAACAAACTTTATTTAGATAAAGTGGGAGGCATATATCATACAGTCATATTTAGTGCTCTGAAATTCCTTTCTATATGTTCCCAATGATTAGTCATAGTGATAATTTTCAATGAAATTTATTGACTTTCTATACAGCATAGACGTCCCTTATACTTACAATTACTCTGTCTCCTTGCAATGTGATATAATTCATACTTTGAAATTCAATGTGTGTGAATGAACTCTGTTATGCGCTTATACACACCTGTCAACTCCACTCATGTCATCATTCATCTTTACTAGAGAATAGATTAAGAAAATGGCCATTCTTCCATTCAGTTATTAAAAATCAGACACAGGGAATGTTTGATAAATACTAAATACTCAGGTACTAAGTAATTCTTGGTTTTGTTGGCTATTGGCACATTAATGTAAAGGCAAACAAATTATCCTGATATTTAGAACAGTTGACTTTAAGTAGGCAATCATAGAGTTAAGATCCCTATGTTTAATGACTCTGATACACTAATGCATAGATCAGATGATAGCTTCTGCTTAGAAAGAAAGGTATAATTTGACTTACAGAAAGTGTTCTGAAATGTATAGAATGTGAATTCTCATGGCATACCAGGATGCACCACACTGTGTTAGTCCTTTCCCAAGCAAAAGAAAGCTTCCATTGGTCTTTGCCCTGTGTTTTTAGTGCAGCACACTCAATCATAAACTGAGGTTGAGCCCCAGGAGCCAAATAGCAAATGAAGTGTCAAATGATACCTGGTGTATACTGCACTCTTGCCACGTGTTAAACACTCCACTAAGCATTTAATTGGCACTTTATCATTGAGGTGTCACAATCATCTACTACATTAGGCACCATTTTATCCACTTTACAGTAAAAGAACAGAATCTCTGAAATGTCAAACCATCCCCAGGCACAGGGCTGGTAATTGACAGAATTTGAAATTGAGCAAGATCTAGTCATAACCGGTTTCATGATCTTCTCGTTATGGTGAATTTCCCTCCAAGGTCTCTTCCTGCAGTCATACCATTTCATACTCAAATATCAAAAGTCGTGTGTTTGAGGTCACAGGCTTCATCTCTGGGAAGGTCTTCATGGATGGGCCCACTCTTCAGATAATATTTTAGGGAAGTCATCAATATCAACCTGGAAAGAATGAGTCATTAGCTTAGAGTGATAAATTGGATATACATGAAATAAGCCTTTCCTTGTTCCTCATTTCTGGATTTTTAATCCTCCCTCCTCTCTCTAACCATATATAATCATTACTAGACAAAGCCAATTCAACCACATAAGTTATGTCCATTACAGCAACAAACATGTGGAAGGCTCATGTAGTAAACTGCATTCAAATAAATTTAATTCATCACTTGTGATCCATTTGAACTTCAGTAATTATCTTTATTATGGAAAAGAAAGTCATCCATACTGACATGTTGCCCGGATTGAGACCCTGAGAGTCTAAGTGTGAGATGAAGTATTTATTTATTGTTTCCAAAGCTACATTGCAAGCACTTTGCAGCTGTGGTCAGGTACCATATACCAATATCTGTCTTCAGAAATACTCCTCTATGACAAGATCAGTGCTTCCATTGATGAAATCACATAGTAGTTAGCCTTTCTCTCTCAGATCTCCCACTGGTTTCCTTTAAGCCACACCTCAAAAAAGCATCTGAACAAATGTGGATTTAAAGAATCGAAGTTCAGGGCTTCTTCTCTGGCTCAATATGGTATTAATCAGGGTTATTACAAAGAACAGAAGTAAGTCTAGTTTTTAGACTATAATTATGAAAATGCAAATCTCACGTAGCTCCTCTATAGTCACAGGTTGTGACAAAGTTCTCCCATTAATCTCTTTTATGTACCTTGGATATTCAAGGAAGCCAGTGGTCATTTTGATTTAAGTATGAAGGCCTGGGAACCTGGGGGATAAAAGTATAAACCACATCTGAAGATGAGAGAAGGCTAAAATATGAGCTCAACAGAAAAGCAAGAAGTGTGTAGAAAGACTTTCCTCCTCCTTGTTTTGTTGCGTTTAGGTCTGTGGTGGGTTCACTAAGGAGCATCTGCCGTGAGAAGGAGCATTGCTAGGCTCATTGATTGCATTTCCAGTCTTACTCAGAAAAACCTCACAGTCATCCGGAAATGACTTTGCACCCGGGTCACATTAGCTTTGTCTTTACTTCAAAGGCAATGTACTGGTCTGCTTCAGCTAGGTACAGTGTGTAGGGGTGTTGCCGTTGCTAATTTTGGTATTGATGTTTTCCTTGCATAAATGTCTGTATGCCTGCTGCCCTCAGAGGCCAGAAAGGTGCACCACTGCCTGACACTAGGGTAACACATGTTCTTGAACCTCCATTTTGGTGCTAAGGAGCTGAGGATATGTCCTCTGCAAGAGTAGCAAGTACTTTTAACAGCTACAACCCTTCAGCCCCCACATCCTCATTGAAGTATGTATTTCTTAATATTTTCCTTTAAAAAATTCTAAAGTATTTCTTGATGATAGGTTTCCTTCATTTGTCCTAGATCCCTTGGTTTGTTGACAAATCTCCATTATGTGCAACAGGCTGTGTCTCTAAGCAAGGCTTCTTTCCAGGACATACTGAGTATCAACCACACACAAAATGGCATATTGAGAATGTTTGATGTATTTACTTTGAATCCTCACAGTGTTATAATCCTGAGATTAAAGTTGAAAACCATGTGTTTTGTTGTAGAATAGTTAAATACTTTGGACATAGTTAGGGTTGAAATAGCTTTCAGTAAACATAGGGTTTCAATTTAACAGCCCATAATCTTAACAACCAAATTTTTCCTTGAAAATGAGAGATCTATTTAGGACTGCCCCCAAAGCTAGTAAATAGCCAAGACACTTGAATAAATATATTGCCTTTCAAATATTCAAACTCTATTCTGACTCCATGATTTCATGGTCATGAAATTGAGTGTGTTTATTATCTCTGGATTAACAACCAAAACTGTGATACCGTATTTTCCAGCTCTTTTCCTAAAAGGTGTGGTAAGGGAACATGTTTTCTTAATTTTCAAATATCTCCTATTTTTATCACATCAAAGCATCCTTCAAAATTATAGTATAAAACTCACAGCAAGGGTGCTGGAGACATGGCTCTGAACTTAAGATTACTTGCTGCTCCCTCAGAGGATCTGCTTGGCTCCCATCTTACTCAAGCAGCTCGCTCAATTCCTTAAACTCTAACTCTAGGGAATCTCTCTTTCTCTCCCTCTCTCCCTCTCTCCCTCTCTCCCTCTCTCCCTCTCTCCCTTCCCCCTCTCTCTCCCTTTCCCCCTCCTCATCTTTCTCCCTCTCTCCCTTCCCCCCTCTGTCTCTTTGTGTGTCTTTCTCCATCTCTGTCTCTCTGTCTCTGTCTCTGTCTCTCTCTCTCTCTCTCTCACACACACACACATACATGCACATACAGAGCTATTAAATATCCTCACAAAAATCTTGAAGAAAACAATAGTGTGACAACTATATTTATAATAAATCCAATTTATTTAAGAAAAACAACACTTTTTTTTCCATACCCAAAACATTGGGAGATAAAGATGAGGAAAGAAATAACAGTATAAATACAGTAATGATTCTAATTGTGAATTATCTGTCTAAAAGGATATCAAATTATCTGTCTAAAAGGCCTTGTTCTGAGGTCCATGCAGGTGGAATTCAAAATTTGTACATGGTTCAGGTGAAAGACGCTATCTCTGATTTACAAGTGTCTTGATTCGGTTAGTGAGTTGACCCAATTTTAGTAATATTTCTGATGTTATTGAATACCTATTGTTTCTGGTTGAATTGAACTTATCAGAAATTATAGGGCACCTTGAGCTTCCAGAGTAAATGATATCATCTCATGGATTTCTGGTATAATCACATTAGTTAGTAAGCTATATTTTTGCTAAATATTTTCATACATAGTAGTGAAAATTTATCTTTTTAAGAAACAATGGTTATTCCATGATGAACAATAAATAGTGTCCTAGTGACCTAAAATGTTTAACATGCTTTGGGACCCCAACTTACCATCAGAAATACCCAAAAGGAAAAGAAATCCTTCCTTGACATTGGAAAGAGTAATAGAAACTATGTATTCATTTTTCACACACACACACACACACAAACACATCATTTTAGATTTAGAGAAACAGAGTTCACAAGTATTCAGAAATCACTTCAAGTCAACCATATCCTTTATAAATTCTTCACTTACTAGGCAATTGTGAACCACCAGTCACACAACATGTTGGTTCATAAGTGCTAGAAGATTCCACAAGATGTGGCCCAGACACAGCAGTGCTTGAGGAATGACAGGAACTGGATTCAGGGATCTGAGGGCAGCATAGGCTGGATTCAAATTCCAGAATTTGGCAACTTTCAGATGCTGTAGACTTTAGTGGGCGATACTTGGTCATGTAACTTGCAGGTTGGTAGCTCTGGGCTACAAAACCCACTTGCTTACAATTTCTTGACTGGCAGTTTTGAGAAGCACACTCTGGCACAGCTGGAAACATTTCTATTGTTCTTTCACAGGTCTTGGAATTAGAACAAATTGTTTGGTCAGCTCTGGATTTCCAGGGACTTTGCACACGAGGGTCCATTTTGCACTGGTGCTGTCCACAATTGGTGGGTAGGCAGGCTGAAGTTTCACTGTGGGTTTCTTGAAAGTTGTCCAGGAGCCAGGTTCTGCTGTGACAACTGCTGGGCAAGAAAATGCCATCTTCAAAGCTTTTAGGATTAGAGTTGTGTGTGATGGAAGACAGTGATGGAGCTTTACCCAAGCTCCCGAATGACTGGCAGTGGCTATGAACCATACTCCTCAAACCCTTAATTGAAGTTAGTTAAAAAGACTCAAGATGTCAAATGTTAGGTTTAAAGATGTAGACACTATATCTTTGCTGGGGACATTTATATAGCACTCAGAAAGCTGGGTGTTGGCTTTAATTTTCAAGACTCCTTTGCACCTCATTGCTTAAGCCAATTGAAGGATAACATCTTATTAGTGCTTTGCTTCATTCTATAGGAAATAATGTCTTATTAACAAGATGCAAGTCCAATTGTTAATCTTCAAAATGGCTTTCATGTTGTTTCCAAAGCTGAATCATCAGGGTGAGGTTTGTCAAATACGAGTCCAAGTGTGTCACCCAAGCTCACTGTTATGTTTTTATATTGGTAGATGGACAATTAAGAGTGTAGGTATAAATAGACAACTGAATACTGATTAACCTTAATCCCTGGAGTTTTCAGTGTACCAATCTATCCAGAATTTGATAAGGTGTTGTTAATTTCTACTTAGTAGTATATCCAGTGGATCCCACCATCAAATATTGTCATTTAGTTGATACACATATAAGTGGGATGTTCAATAGTATTTCTTCTCATTATTTACTAAAACCATTACATGTTTTAGTGGATGCCCCTAACATTCTTTTTCTCTGTACTTCTTCAAACATTTTACTTATTTTCAATTGTGCATACACAGGTATGTCTGGGAATACAGTGTGGTGTGTGTGTGTATGTGTGTGTGTAGATTCTCTTGGAGTCAAGAAGAAAATGTCAGATTCCTAGAGCTTAGATGTGGTTACAGCCTGGTATGAGAAACCCAACAGGGGTTCTGTGAACTGAGCTCAGTTCCTCTATAAAAGAACTTATCTATCTCCCCACCCCTTGCTCCTCCCTCTTTACCTGATTCTTTGTTCCTATAGTTGCCTTGACTTCTTCACATGAAATTTGTTTCCCACTTAAAGGTTATCACTTCTTCTTCTGAGTCACTGGTACACTATTTTAATTAATGTAAAGTGTCTAATCTCCCCCCTTTTCTTTCTCCTTGCATACATTCCATAATCTTTGACACTGAAGATGAATTAATATAAAAAAACTAATAAAATATAAAATTTATATAAGCAAATATGTACGATAGTCATCTATAACATTGGATCAGAGGTTATAAAGCTAATTGTCATTGCATATTTCAAACTGACATGATATTTGTACATATTTATGGGATACAGTATGAGAATTGGCTACATGAAGGCACTGTGTGGTGATCATATTGGAATAATTAGCATCTCCATTTTTTTAAAACATTTATTGTTTCTATATGTTGGAAAACTTCTTACTTTTTTGTTGTTATTTTGTTTGTTTGTTTTTTTCAAGACAGGGTTTCTCTGTGTAGCCCTGGCTGTCCTGGAACTAACTTTGTAGACCAGGCTGGCCTCGAACTCAGAAATCCTCCTGCCTCTGCCTCCCAAGTGCTGGGATTAAAGGTGTGTACCACTACCACCTGTCAACTTCTTACTCTTGAGAGCTTGAATCAAATCCTAGATTCATGGAGAACATACTCATCCTACTGTGCCAAAGAAGAGCCACACAGACCCCGTATATCTGTTTCTCTTCCTCAGTTCCCTTCTCTCATCCCTGATCCCACATCTTTCCTACTCTACTGATGATCAGACAGTAAATTTGCATCTTTCTCTTCTGATTGGCTTTCTACCAGGTGGTGTCTGGTTGTGATCACACCTTAGTATTGCCTCTGCTGTAGCAAATATTTTCCCAACATGGTCTTCAGTGGTATTTTCTTCTCTTTAGTATAAGCAAGTGCTCTTAGCCACGGGTCCATCTCTCCAGATCTATTTTGTTTTGTTTTTCAGGGTGGACAGATGATCTACTCCTACAATGTTTTGCACCAATATGCTCTAACTAGCAGTTTCATACTCACAACACTGAGCCTGCCAAGATAATTCTTATAATACATTCTAAAATTTACTTAGCTCAACCAAAGAGTAAACAGAAAGGGAATGTGTTCTTAGGACACTATCCAGGACTCCTGTATATAGATCTGAAGAGGTCTAAGACTATTTGGGAATTCTGAGAAACCCTAATGAATAACCATCCTTAATATTTGAAGGACTTGGAATGTTGCAGAAACTTTACAAGACACATCTGGACATTGCAACAAATGGACGTTGTTTATTGTTTAGAAAAAACACTCATGAATTTTGGATCCTATCAAGTTCTTCACATGCGCATTACATGTACAATAAGCCATTCATTTCTTATGCATACCTTGTAGTACTTATTTGATCTTTTGTTTTTTCACAGTGGCTTCTATTGGAACTTGTGATCATTGAGTGTGTGTGTGTGTGTGCCCTTCAGACATGTGGAAGGGCATTTATACACATGTGTGTGTTTAGAGAGTATAGATGTTAGTGTGGCACTTAGACACAACCCACCTTACGTTTCATACAAGAACTTCCCCTGCAGGTCAGACGGGCAAGAAAACAAAATTTGCCTGACAGATTTCTGGGATTATAAGCACATGGCACTCTACCTTATATTTAAAAATGTGTTCTGGGAGGTAACGTTGATCTTCATTTGTGCATATCATGGAATCGTTATTGGCTTCTCTCTCCAGCTCTGACTCTCCTCCTTAAAGTGATTACATTAATATCATTATCGTTAGAGCACATCTATTCCCTTAATCTAGTCTGTATTATCTTGCAAGAGCTGGTCTATTTTTGTAATTCCAACACTTGTTTTCACCCTCTGCTCAGTGTTTCACCCTCCAGTCGCAAAGGCCTTAGCTATGCCTGGTAGATTTGTCTAATCTTCCTTTGACTCATTGTTCAGCAGATTCAGCAAGACATTGTGTTGACCTTCATTGCTTCCTTTCTGAAGAGTTAGTTTTCTTCTATAGAAAATCTCTACACACCTTTAAAAAGTCTTAGGATTATACAGTTTCTTGATTTGGCTACTACCCCGTGTCTTTAGGAAAGCATGAAACATCTGAAACTTTCTCACTATTAGTTCCCTAACAATGAGTCCCACAGTGACTGCCTGCTGTGTAATAAGATCTCCATAAGTGTACTTTGAAAATTAACAAATAGGGAATGTTAAAGAAAAATGTCCTCAAAGAAAAACTGATTTCATTCAGCATATAGTATTTAAGGCTCCCTGTATCCCAGTGTTTAGGAACTGCAAAGGGTCCTTACTTTAAGTGAAAGCAAATAATTATGCCTTCCTATTTGTGAAGTGGGGATAAAATTATTATGGAAGTCCCTTATTAGGCACAGTCTGAATCAGTTTTTCTGGGATAATGCTTGGTTCTCCATGGGCTGGCTTTAGAAAGCTTTTACCATTAAAAAAAGGTCTCTATTTTTCACTGCCGATGCACTGCCCTGTTTCCAAAATACACAAACAATACAGGGAATCATATAGATTGACTTCACATCTGTGTCCAGGAACCAGCCTTCTTTCCTCCCTCCATGTGGTAAATTAGTACAGATGCATGCAGTTGCTGACTACCTCAGTTTAGATGGAGATATGAGGTCTGCCACTGGTAAACAGGGTTATTCCCTGAGTGCTTTTCTCTTTGGGAGCAAGTATTGGCTTGCATATTCTATTGAACTGAGTGCTGAATTAATGGGTGTTTCAACATATAATTTTGATTCAATGAGCTTCTACAGGTTTCAGTCACTGTAGAATTTATAGAGGGAGTTACCTGGCCTATTACAGCAGAATGACATAGGCTAGTAAACTGGTCACCTTAGAATTGTTTTTACATGGCCTACTGTTTTAGCTTTGCTGACCATGATAATTGTGTAGCATGTCTTAGAGTATTCTTGAGAAACAGAATACTCTAAAATTCATAAATGACACCAGATGCACAACACCACCAGAGAGCGGGTGGCAATTAATATCTGGCATAAGCAAGCATGCTAAGTGTAAGCCATACCTTACAATCACAAACTTCAATAATAATATTTTGATGCCTCTGTTTCTTAATTTTTAAAATAAAAATTATTTAGCGTGTAACATTGTACATTTGTTTGCTTAATTGTATATGAATACATATATGCATGCACAATTATTGGATTATTTGAGTGACACAAAGGAATGGGTTATTTTTAGAATTGGTTAGGGTCCTTATATAAAGCCACTTCTTATCCTCTTAATATAGGATTTATACAAAATTGTGAAGCATCACGAATTTTTTTAATACTTAGGGTGTTATTTTGTCTATGTTTTTTCATGTTCCATTTATTTTCTTATGAAAAATTAGTTATACCTTTCATTTCCATGAAAGATGGAGTCTGGGCTTGTATGTACCTCTGTAGGGCTAAACACTGAACTGATTTATATTGATTCTATTATATTATTGGTTCTTTTATGTATGCTGATTCAGTAACATCATATGCTATGCTTCATATAAAATGTTCAGTTGAAATAAGATAGAAAATTATTAGATACTTAGAATTACCCCCATATTATGAATTTACTCTAGGACTGCTCTAGTTTTTTTCTTCTTCCTTGACTGTTTTCCACTGATGACTGAGATTAACTATAACCCTTTTCTGTAATTATAAAGTCTTTAACATCACAACATTGGAGGCCAATGTAGCAACACTCTTCCCAAAGGCTCAAAAGATGCAGTTTCTGGCCCTGCTGCTTCCACTCTCTTGAATACACTCCCCTGCCTCCACATACTTCACAAGAGGAGAGTTTGGATTAGCAATTTGTACAGTCTTCTCAAGGTACCACACTCTATACCTCTCCCTCAACACGTTGATTCCACAGGGACAGAAAGAATACCAAGTGCACTCTTGAGAGATCCACCAAGTAAATGAATTATTTACATTCATTTAAGGTCATTCATTCCAAATTCATCTAAATTCAGAATTCTTAGTCTGTAGACCATCAGTTGACATGGCTGTAAATGAAACATCACAACTATGTAATAAATAATCCAGAACTTGAAGTCTACACCCAAAAAGAGACAAACCTATTTCTCCTGATTGTGTTGATCTACACCACAGGAATTTACTGAAGGAATCATTAAGTTTCGCTATACATGAAATATTCTATGGAACAAGGGAAATACTCTTTTATACACTGCGATGTCTAATCAAGACAGGGTTTTAAGCTCTGGGATACTCCAATTTGTGATATTATTTAAATACGGGTGTTTTCATGCTAGCATTACCTGTGTCTGCAGATAAAAAAGCCATTTAGATTATAAAAGTAGAGAGAAGATAGATAGCTCAGAGATTAACAGCTTGTTCTGCTCTCAAAGAGGTCTAAGTTCAGAGTCTAGCACCCATGTTAGGCTGACCACAACTGCCTATATCTCCTCTTCTAATAGGGTCTGATGCCATTCTCAGGCACCTATTTATGTGCAAATAAACACAAATACACACAGATGCATGCAAACATGTACAAATACACATGCATGCACAGATTCACATGCATGTGCACATATGTTTAAAAATAAAATCAATCTTAAAATGAATACCCAAAACATAATCTACACATCAAATGAGGTACAAGAAGAAAGGAAGAGTGGCCCCTTGTTCTGGAAAGACTCAGTGAAGCAGTATTCAGCAAAACCAGAACAGGGAAGTGGGAAGGGGTGGGTGGGAGGACAGGGGGAGAGAAGGGGGCTTACGGGACCTTCTGGGAGTGGGGGGGCTAGGAAAGGGGAAATCATTTGAAATGTAAATAAAAAATATATCGAATAAAAAATTCCAATAAAAAATGCAAAAGGAATAACAAGTAGTACCATTTATGCCCTCAAAGACTATCTTTAAGAATTTTTGTTTCTTGTTCAATTACAAGTTAGATACACCTGACATTGATTGTAAAACTAGGATAATGGGAAGAAAGTGAAAAAGGGGAAACTATAGAGAGGAGGGGGTGAGAAAGGAAAGGATGAGAAAGAGAGAAAGGGGGAAATCAGGGAAAGAGGACATATATATCCAAGACAGCCATAAAGATATAAATGCTTGGGGTTGCTTGTTTTGTTTTGTACTGTGCCAAACAACTAAATAATAATTCACAAAAAACTAACAAAACCAAGCATCCCTAGGCATTATATCAGCAAATATACAATGTGAAATTTTGAGTTGTCATAGAATTTGTAAAAAATACTATACTATAAATGTCATTTGCAATGACATCTTAGACTTTGAGTTAGTGTGTTAACAGAGTTCTCAAAGGACATCCATCAGCCAGTATTGGGTCAGAGAGTAAGTGAGGAATTGGAAATCAGGGGACGGGTGCATATTTCTTTCTGTTCAAAGGTCAGGAATTCAGGGGTGGGTGGCAGTGTTCAGCCACCCACTTACTAATTATAAATTAGTAAGATGAGCAGTCAAATGCAGATCCAGTGCCACCGGGGAGAAAAATGCCCTGGCAGGATGTACAGAGCACATAGGACAGGTAGCAAAATTCAAATTCTAAAACCACTAGATCCATCAATCTGTGTGTAAGTCTGGAGTTTTTAGACCCATAAACAAGAGCGTGCCAGCTGCCAGACCCAACACCCTGAGAGTTAACATATGTGGTCCAGCAGGGACTACAGAAGCTGGAGACCCTGAAGCTTGAGCAGAGCCTCTGGCAGGAGCTGTGCACCACATGGGAAGTCTGGCATCTGCTGACCTGGAAGCACTTCTGATGACAGCTGTTGTAGACAGAGGGGGTCCAGATTTTAGGTTCTAGGAGAGCAGAAGTTAGTGCTCTGGACTAGGTTGTTGGAGTATAAGGAGCCATAAGAGTGAAAATAGGGCAAATCTGGCCCACAGGAGCAAGAGGAAAAGTTCCCATATCAGCAATGGTGCAGAATGAGAGGACACATGAACTGAGTTCCAGCCGGAAGGATGCTCTGATGTCTTTACCTTCGCGATGTTTATATACTCTTCCTCTGCTAGATGTGATGTAGCATCAGAGACCCTGCCCCTTCCCTTCCCTGCTATTCGTTAAATAACCAATGAGTTTCCATCCTAATTATAACATAATTAAGATGCCTTAATTATGGTTTAATTACTCTTGATTTTATGGCAGCTACTTGAATTCCTTCTCCATATTTTTCACCCAAACAAGGCATCCTTTAATTTGAACAACACTCATCAGGATGCATATGAAGTGGAAGAAACTTAGGGGTTCTTTGGTAAGTCAGTTGGATGGTATTTTGCTAGGGCAAACACCCGAAGGACTGCTTTGTGGACACATGCGTGAAAGCCTAAGTCAGACTCATGAAGGAACATCTGACTGAAGCAGACAGAGAGGATGAAGGACAGAGGATGTTCTGCTAAAGCAAGCACATGAAAGAACATGTGATGAAGGATTCTTGGCTAATTATATGCATGTATTGGTATGCCTTACATTGTGTAGTTGAGCTCCATTTGTTGAGATTCCATAGAGAGAAACATGCCAAAAATCTTTTGGTAATGTACTGCAGTTTCTTGTCACTTCTGCAGATTCAGGTTGATTGGATGCATGTGCTGAGGCAAAACCTGTGTGGAAGCAAGGTATGAGGAAGACATGTGATGTTTGGAGGGTGTAAATAGGACTCAAAGGTGTCATGGAGACCGCCTGGCTTGCTGGTACAGCTGTGCAATGCTTGTGGGTCCAAATCTTTGCTGATCTTTGCTTCCCTGCGAGAGGCACAGCAGAGAACTTCTCCTGATGTTCCTGTTGGTCCCTCCTGTTGAGTCTGAGGCCTGGCTATCTCTGCTAGGTCATGTTACCACTGTTGCTAACCTGACTCTACTGAATTGGACTGCTGATGTATCTGCAAAGTGTTTGTAAATGGATCAAGCTACTGCTGTTGACCTGTGAACTGAACTTTAGATTTCCAGACAACACAGATAGGAGTTGCTCCAAAAAAACCTTTCTAAACAGATACATATGCCTCATATCCTTTCTTTTCTACTAACTCTGGAGGGTTGTGGGCTATAAGGGAAGCTAAAACATTTAAGAACAATCATTAAAAATAGGATTTGAAAAATTAAAGTTACAAGAGTTACATAGGTTAGAAAAAAATTGAAGTCTATGAAAAAAATTCTGGCCCATAACTTTGTCTCAACTAAAGAATTAACACATTTTGGAGAATACACAGGCACCAATGTGGTTGAGGATACCACAAAAACACAGACCACAGAATCAACTAAGTAGGGCTCATAGGGGCTCACAGAGAATGAAGTGACAACCAAGGCGCCTATAAGGGTCTGAGCTAGGTCCTCCGCATATACATATGGTTGAGTAGTTGGGCGTTCTTGTGGTACACCTGACAGATGGAGTTGGGGCTGTCTCTGACTTCTCTGCTTTTGGAACCACTTTCCTTCTGGGAGGCCTGCTCTTCTCTGAAGTGAAATGTAAGACAAATGGATCTGGTGGGGAGAGGGACTGGCACATTTGAAAGGAGGGAAAAGGTATTTGGGATATAATATATGAGAGATTAGTAAATACATAAGTAAATTAATTAATTAATTTGAAAACTAGATACTCTATTACAGTACCTCAGATATGGACTGTGTAAAGCTAAGTAGCAACAGACTCCCAACTGCATTTTTAAATGCCTTCCCTCCAACTAACACTATTCCAGTTTGCTTTAGTTTATACACATATGAACAGTTAATTATTGGAAAATGGTCGAGTTCAACCTCATGATATCTGCAGATGATATCTGTACTTCATCAGTTACATCAGTTTTTTTTTTCAGAAATGCCCAGTTCTATCCACTGAAGATACAATTTCTTACTTGATTTTGGTTTAATTTTTCAGTCTTCAAAGTTATCATGGAGATGCTCATTACCACCGATGCTCAGCTTGTCCTGTCTTTTAGCTCATCTTCCTTAAGCAACTAAAGATTTATTCTCTGTGGAGTTTACTAGGTTATTTTCCAGGTCAGACAGAGAATTCTTTGGCAAACACTTTTATCACTAGAAAAAAAAATGACTGAAGACTGGTACACCATTATTGAGCTGACTACCGATGAGACATATTAGGAAAACTTGAATTTTAATAATATGTTAATCTTTGTCAGCTCAGTTGGGAGTGAAGAAATGTGAGATCTGTTTCACTCCCCGCTGTGTTTCTCTTTGTGTTCATTCTTCTAGACAGACAAAGCAGGATAAAATTTACTCTCACAGTAAATGCTTAGAATTATCCTTATCACTCCAAAAACTGGTTATGTGAAGAAGAAATCTGGAACGCATAGTGTCTTTCTTCCTACCTGTAATTATATACAACTTCAGCTTTTAAACACCTTTTAGACCAAGAAACAAAAAGCTATTTATATGATTTTATCACCTTGCTTTGTTTCATAGACAAGCTTTCTTCATCTCCTGTATATTTGTATTCTTCTAGTGGAGTATTCTGTGTGCTGACTGCTTACAAATTTTAGATTAAATGTATTACTACTTTTTTCATGTTTGTTAGAAGTTATTTTTTAATTTTTGAGATTATAATACAATTGCATCACTTCTCCCTTCCTTTTCTTACCTCTAAACCATCCCACAAACTCTTCCTTGTTCTTCTACATATTCATGGCCTATTTCATTAATTGATGTTGCATGAATCCATGTATATGTATATATAAATATATTCTGAAATATCACTTGTTCAGTTTGTATAATTTTACTTGTGTGTATGTTTTCATGGTGAACATTTGGTATTGGATAAGCAGTTCATATGATGACCACGTAACCATGAGCTGAATACGGACAGTAGCCACAGACACCACAAAACGAACCAGAGACAGACCACTAGACCTCAACCTCATACAAAGGACTACAGACAACACAGAAATAGTTTCCCCCAAATTGACTTTGTCCTGTTCTTCCAACTCACAATCACACTCCTTGTGTTTGTCCACACAGACAGCCTTACCTACAAGAAAACCAAGTTTCATGAGATGGTGGTACTGGAATTTTAGGAATAAAATCCTGGACTCCAGCAGCCTACAAAGCAAAGCTCAGCCACCCATTTTCGTACTCCAAATAAAGGGATGAGAAAGGATAAAAATTAGACAAAGAAGGTTTATTCGATGTGATTGACTTGAGAAGAGCAACTGATAACAATTTTGGTAGGCTGCAGTATATTTGGGGGTCACTGGCATGAGGTTATGTAAGTCAAGGAAGAATCAGAATAGAAGGGTGAGAGTTGTACATCCTAAAGCTGTCCAGGTCAGGGTTCATCACATTGATAATTATCTTGGTTCTTTTCTTCAACATAGTCCAAAGAGGTCACTATCCCTGATATAACATAAGGATCAATCTGGTTGGGACAATGGCTACTTATGTTCCAGGATTCAGTCTCACTTTCAAGGATAATTAGCCTTATGCAGGCCATAGTCCTTCCTTGAAGGTTTTGTTCTTACAAGGATAATAAAAAGACTAATATTTAGGACAGCAATTTACCTGTGTCTTCAGCTAAAGTAAAGGAGAGATGCAGAATGCAGGCAGATTTTAGGATTGCTCTCTGCTTTTAGATCCATTGGGTGGCTAAGTGATGAGCCCTTGCTTTTTACAATCTCTCAGTCTCAGCATCAGTAGTCCATTTGTATTTGTTTTTACACAAATTTACACATATACACCATATGGATTCGTGTGTGCACACACACATATGTACACCTTGCATACATGTAGAACACTCAGACGAAAATACCATGCACATGTACATGCACACACACACACACACACATTCTTGCAATGGATGAAATGCAAATGATCCCTACTGAAATCCATCACACATGTTAGCAGTATCTCAGAGTGCAGGAAGGCAACATGCATAAAAGCAATACAATTTACAGAAATTCAGCAAAAGTGGCAGCAGTGCTCAGTCCTTATCTTCGATTCAGCTCCAGCATCTGGCACCTATTAGGAGCCCAAAGAAAAGTGTACATGAAGAAATCTATTTTTTAAGATAATCTTTTTCTTTAAAAATTTTATTACATTTTATTGTGCATGTTCACATTTGAGTAATCGTGTGCACATGTCACAGTAGATGTTTGGAGGTCAGAGAACAATTTGCAGGAATCAGTTCTCTCTTTCTAGCATGTGAGTCCCAGAGACTGAATGCACTGAAAGCACATCTCCACACTTACTTAACAGCTATCTTTTCCTCTTATGCCATTTCACCAACCAAAAAGTAATCTTGAGTGCAGGATGAAGTGCATTTGCTTTTTTCATAAGTGTGTTATCCCTGGCTAATCATCAGTACTAACACAGGCTATTAAATCACTATGTCACCTAGAAAATGGATGTAAAGATAGAAATTTAAGGTAGTGTTACTGACATTTTTTGAACAATTTTTAAAGTTTTGGTGTGTGAGAATTTACTTGTTGAATCTTTTTATTTTGCAAAGTAACTCCTCAGATAAACCATAATTAGAAAGTAGGTTAGCTTGGCTAGAAATACATATATAACCTCACAGTCCAGTAGCCCCGGCATTATGGCTTCTTTCTGGGATGCCACAATTTCCCCCCTTTTACTAGCCAGACACTTTTCCTTACATCAAACTCCCAACCAGGACCATCATGTAACAATTTCCCAAAGTCATTTTGACACCAGAGTTTTCATACTTCTGATTTTTTGTGGCTTTTGGGGGTTGTTATTTTACTTAGCCATCCAGCAGTGTGCCATGCTAACTTTATAATCTCTTCATCTTCACACTTTAAAAAAAAATCTACCAGCCAACTCAACTTTCAAGAATCAAATATTTCCAAGTTGCTTTTGAAAGAATGAATAGCATTCTCAAAATAGGTAAAGTTATAGTAAAGAAACTGGATTTTGTCACATGAATTTCGTTGAGGTGATATAATGGATTTCAGACCTCCCAAGCACAGAACACTTCTTTGATATGTAACTGGAAACCATGCCCCTATGAATGTTAACACATTTTGACATATGTGTGTGTGTGTGTGTCCTTAAACTTAGTAAAAGGCTACATACTGTATTTGTACCCTTAGCCATAGTCTTTTGCCAAACACTTTACATGGTTTCATAATGTAACCTATTAATGAAGATGTATTGGTCTAAACATGTTCTCACCGATTCTATACTAAAGCTCTATTACACATGTATGACACTGTTAAAGGTCATGACATAAAATAACTATTGGGCATATGGAAAAGCTGCCTGCTGGAGCCAGCAAGCTGTACATTGCGAGAATAGTGTGGTCATTTGTAGCTGCCTAGCAGCTATGGATGAACTGGGTTACCTGAAAGGGGGGCCGGAAATGAAAAAGGATGGGGTGCAAGAAGGATGAAGCCAAGACAAAAGTGTCTGATCAAGGCGCAAAGTTTATTAGTCATCACTGTGTTTATATAGGGAAAGCCAGCCGACCTCATCCTTTGTTTCAGCTAGACTGAGTTGCAAAGCAAGCTCAGCAGGCAGCCTACTCCTGTGGGAAACTGACTCCACCTGGATCATTAAGGTTCAACAGTGGCAAACACTTAAGGTCTATTTAGCCTGCTCAAGGCTGGGGGAAGGGCACAGTCATTGACTCTTCTGGTTCTTTTTTCTCCACAAACCTCAAGAGACATTTTGTTTTCTCTTTACTCTCTACTTCCATATTTCCTTCCACCAAATATCTCACCTTACACTGTATTTTTCTAGGTGGAGTTTCTAGGTTACTTAAAGTTCTTGTTTGAAATGTCTGATCTTACTTGCTATTTATTATGAATGCCTATTTTCAAAATCACACTTCCTCACAAATGTTGGCTCTTGAAAGGAGGCTTGTATTTTGCCCACAACTGTCCTGCACATAAAATGTCCTTTGGAGTTTTCATCTCTTTCTCTTTCTTTCCCTTTCCAGTTATGTCATTCTAGAGAGCTCTAATCACCCCACTCAGCCTTGTACCTTATTGACCCTTCTCTGTTGAGAAGCTTAAGTCATGTCATACCTTCTCTATGGCTATATAACTTCTTTGTCTTTTAACTCAGATTCTCTAGCATTATATAACCAACATTTTATCTCTCTCTCTTTTGCTCTCTCTCTCTCTCCCTCTCTCCCTTTCTCCCTTTCTCTCTCTCTGCCTCTGTTTCTCTGTCCCTTTCTCCCTTTCTCTCTCTGTCTCTGTTTCTCTCTATTTCTGTTTCTCTCTCTCTCTCTCTCTCCATGATCCCTTTCAATACCCACCACAATTCTATCTGTGAAACATTCTTTTGTCATTGCATTGGATGCTTAGTCATGGCTTTGATGATGCCAGACACAGTGGCCATCTTTCACACTGTGGTTAACAGAGCATTTAGCCACATCAATGGTAATTGCTGGGTCCTTAATTTTTCTGTGACTGAGTCTTTAACGCTGTAGCATGCTCATGTGGGGGTCTACTTCCAAAGTCCTGGTTTTGTACCTAATTTTCCTGACGTCCTTCTTAATTTTGGTAGGTTCCTCTTAAAATCTTCTTGAAGATTTTGAATTGATGCTTACACATACACACACACACACACACACACACACACACACACACACTATACATATATATGATGTATGCTATCATTTTTATCTGAAAAATTTCCCAAATAGTCCTTTAGGACTTGTCTACAGGTGCTGGTGATATTGGTGAAAATTCACAAGGAGAAGCCTGATAAAGGAAGTGGACAGTGCAGGTGTGCCTGTGATGGCAGCTATGTTGATACTGTTCTCCCCTGAAATCATTAAGCCTTTCTTCCTACTGACCACAAACACTGATATTGGCTTCCTCTTTTATAAGTTCTTATTCCTACACTTAATGCTACCATTTTAAAATATCTTCTGTCTTCCAATCTAGAATGTGGCTACTTGAACAAGTTACTCCATATCAGTTTTCCAGCCAGCATTACTAAGTAGTGCATATTAACAACTAAAGGAATACACTTCTTCCTATAAAAATCCATGCATGAGTAAATATTTTAGCTATAATGCAACATCATTCAATGGATAACATCATTGAATCACTCTGATCTAAGATCTACTCTTTGAGAATGTATATCTGAATTACAATCAATAACAGAGGAATGTTCACAAAAGGTAGCATCACTGACTTGAAACCTTAAGCTAGAGCAACTGGAGACTGTTTATTCCTCTAAAACATGTTGAGAATAATTGCTTTCTTGGCAGCTTTCTTGTATGGCTGTATTTAGTTATTTTGCCTCTGTAATTGCTAGTACCTTCAGTGAGCCCTAAGTAATCTATTTTACCCATCTCAACACTATTTCTTTAGTATTTCTCAAAGATTTTATAACATCTCCATTTATCTTTTTAACATTAATGAAATTTCTTAAGTATCATATATGTCTTAGGCAAGGTTCTCTAGAGAAAGAAATTCAACACCCTATATCTATATTATAACATTTAAATATATTACATATATACTATATTATATATTATGTAATTTATACATTACATATATTTTATAATATAATTATACTTTTATTATACACATAATTAATGGATTTTGTTGCATTATATAATATGCATGGAGTAGTTGAACAATGGCCAGCTACAGTCTGCAGAAGCAGAGCACCCAGTAAGTTTTCAGATCAACAAGTTCAATGTATCACTAGCTGAATCTTATGATAAAATCCTGGGTCTTCCCTGAATAGACAAAGGTTTGAATGCACACTGAGAAGTGTACAAGGTTGGAGTATGAAGTCAGATAAGGTTGAAGCACCCAGTGGTTGACATAGTCTTCAGAAACAGGAGGAAAAAGCAAGCCCAGACATATTGTTTTTTCATAGACCACCTGAGATCATTGGAAGATTCCACCTACATGTGTTATGGGATATCCTCAGTTATTGCTCTTAGGAAATGTTCTCAGACAACACTAGAAGTGCACCTGTACTCTCGTTGACAAACCATTCAAATTGATTATCAAGACCATCTTACACTCTGACCTCTAATTTCTGACTCTATGTCTGTCTCAGTCAAGGTTACTATTGTTGTGATGAATCGCCATGAACAATGAAATTTGGAGAGGAAAGGGTTTTATTTGGTTGATGCTATATCACTATCCATCACTGAGGAAAGTCAGGACAGAAACTCAAGCAGAGCAAGAACCTAGAGGCAGGAGCTGTTTCATAGGCCATGGAATGGTGCTACTTACTGCCTTGCCTATCATGGCTGGCTCACCCTTCCTTCTTATAAAATGTAGGACCACAAACCCAGAGGTTGTACCACCCACAATGAGCTGGGCCTTTCCCAATAAATCACTAATTAAGTAAGAAAACACCCTGTAGGCTTTTCTACAGTGCAATCTTATGGAAGCATAAATCTAAATTGAGGTTCGCTCCTCTCTGATAACTCTAGTTTGTGTCAAGTTGACATGAGACTAGACAGTACAATACCTGAATTTAATATTGAAACATACCTTGTTGCATAGGCTCAGGCAATACTGAAAGCCAATATGTACTATGTCAAGCAAAGAGCTTCAAGTTGTCATCAAGAGAATCTAAGGTGAAAAACAGAAAACTGAAGAGGTGAAAAACAGAAAGACAAATGCCAGATTACTGCGGGGCTGGAAGCCATAATGGGTAAATGAACTTTCTTCTGAGATAAAACAAAGAAAGAAGCAATAACAACAACCTCCAAAAATAACTCTGAAAACCAAAAGTGTTTTCAAATATATTAGTAGTAACGTATGATATTACTTACTCTCTTTTAGTCACATAACTCAAATTTCCT
Organism: Apodemus sylvaticus; assembly: GCF_947179515.1. NCBI lineage: Eukaryota > Metazoa > Chordata > Mammalia > Rodentia > Muridae > Apodemus > Apodemus sylvaticus. Next base: position 9,560,197 of record NC_067486.1, on the reverse strand, counting down.
GAAAAGCATGCATATTTATATTTTTCGTTAACTAGTGCATATGTATTTTTGTGCCAAAACTGATCAATATTTTTGATTAGGATGTTATCTTAGATAGCTCTGGAATTGTTATATAATGTACAGGTTACATGTTACATAATCTTTGTAAAATCTGAAAATCTCTAGATTCTAAAAACACATCTATATTCATCATTTTAGTAAGGGGACCTAATATCTAGCAATGATAACACATTTACCAATACTGATATCATGATCACTAGATCAAATTTACCGCACAGAAGAATGTGGCCCTACCTGAAATGCGGAAAGGAGATGAGAAACACACATGGGATCAAGCACTAGTTCCAAGTACAGATCTCATCAGTGTGAAATCATGAATGGTTTTCCTTCACCACAATGTTGTGTGGTTCCCTATAATATTATTATGGAAAGTAAGAAACCTAAGTACCACTTTATCTGGAGACAACATTAAAGAGGTTCTTTGAGAAAAATCTTGATCTAAGTAAACTGGCATAGAAAGAGAGGCCAGAAAATGTTAAACAAGGAGTCAGCAAGAACAAAGTCAACTTTAAACTGTTACAAATACAAGAAAGCTGTCAAAAGTATTCAGTGTCAGATTGTGGTGGCCATATTAAATTGGATTGGATTTAAAGCAATTGGGTAACCATTGCTATCAGAATCTCATCTCCCCATCTCTCTGTCTCTCTCATTCTCTTTCTCTCTCTCCCTCTCCCCCCTCTCCCCCCTCTCTCCCTCTGCCCCCTCTCTCTCCCTCCCTCTTGTTTTGTCTCTCTTCATCTACCATGAACCAAATAGAGATGTGCTGACGTGAGGTGACTAAGAGACACCGGTATCATTGAGTAAGGCATCTCTCAACTTGTCTCTGCAAAATGAGAAATATATTACGATAAGTGACTTTAAATTAAAGGATCTCATTGGCCATTAAATTCAATCACTTTTGCTCCTCTGAAAGATTCCTTTGCCAACATACAAAGCCGACCAAAGTCTTGGATTCTTAACATCTGTGAACTATTTTAAAATCCAGTAACGGTTTCTATGAGGACTAATAATTGTATGTTTAGATGGTATATTAGATTGTATGATTTTTTTCTGATTCTTAAAACATCCAGCCCTAACTGTGATTTATAGGTAGCTTTTGCAAAGCTAACAAAACAAAATGAAACAAACAAAAAGCAAAACTATACCAATAGTAATTCGTCATACTCAAACGCACGAACCACTAAGTTAATAACTAACATACCAAGGGAAACTGCTTGTGTTTAAAGTCTGTAAGAAGTAAGCTTATTAAACAGAAGAAAAACTCATTCTATATTGTAGAATACACAAGTGGCTAGACTCTCCAATTGCTTGATGGAGGCAATCCGAGGATGATTTGTAAAGGCCAAACTTAGAAGCTAACCTGCGATAACTTGACAGCCTGTCTCTAGTCTGAAAGGTTCCACAGCAAGAAGGTAAGACTGTCATTCAAGCTTTGAAACCACTAGACATGCAGTGTAAAGATAGGTATACATTGAATTCATGTTGTAGGAACATCCTCTGAGGAAAATAATGTCCATTACTGGTTGCTGATGGTCTGAGAACCTTTACCCAGGGACTAATTTTGGAGGACCCCAGAAGAACTGAGATGATCAAGGTTGATGAAGAAGCTGAAATGGGAATTGTCTAAAGATTAGAACTACCCAGGACCTCTGTAAGGGAACAGGAAATAAATTGTCCAGTGCAGCAACTCTTACATATAGTCACAGGTTTGGCTATTCTGCAGTCGATGCTGAAGGAACACAAACACTAGATGCCAACTTAGATGCGGGTGTGCTTTTATGCTGTGGGTTTCATTCTCTCAACATCCTACTTCGATGCCTTTGCCTTTGTGTATAACTTGCATAAAAGCTTGTTCCTCCTCTTGTTGTCTAGCTTCAACTGCATCAGCTATACGCATGGATACCTAGGCTTCATACACAAAAGCTAGTTAACTGCTCTTTTCAATGAGTGTAGTTTACTCAAAGTATTTGACCTTGGTTGTCAGTGACAGCTTAGACTGTAACTGGGGGATCTGGTAATAGACAGTGAGAGTTAGTTCTTTGTTTTCTTTGTTTACATCATTATACCATACTGGATTCTTTTCAGTCATTCCTAACATGCTTTGTTACATTATAAAGCATGTGCTCTGATTATCAACTAAAACTGTGTTTTAGATGACGTATTAAAGTCGAAGATATCACCATATGATTACGATAACCATAGGAATCAGTCGAGTTTTATGGAAAAATAATTTGCCTGACTCCCTTGGTTTGTTGATTATGGAATGTGTCATGTAAGTGGACTTAAATTATATCAGCTAAGAAGATGGAAATTCTGGCCCAAATACTTAAGGATGTAATCTGCTATCAAATTTATAGAGTGTGAATTTTTAATGGCTCCTTAGGGCTTGTGTTTATAACCAGTAAAACAAATATCAAATTATTTTCAAGTGCCAGGAAAATTAGTGAACAAATAAAAAGTTCTGAAATGACTGTGGACACAGTCACATCTCAATACCATGTGTATTACACAGTGCATCTAAAAATGAACTGATAGGTAACCAGTGTGTCAGTGTAAGGAGAGCAGACACTGATCCGAATCCCAGCTCATATATCAAAGGGAACACAGGCTAAGAATAGTTTTACAAAAGGGTGAGCCAATGAGAAGGTGCACTGAATGAGGGGATTCCCATGTAAATTTTGTAAAAATGTAAAGGTGAAAAGAAAGAAACCACTCCACAAATGTGTCACTTTACCCACACATGTGGACCATAGCGGATATCCACCTGAACATGTTCTCTCTCTCTCTCTCTCTCTCTCTCTCACACACACACACACACACACACATACACACACACACACACACATACACACACACACAAACACACATATCATAAACACACACACCATAAACACACACAACAAAAATATTTCAAAAAGCAACAAAAAGCGTTAAGGAAACTGGTGAGATGACTCAGAGCATAGTAGTACTTACTACCAAAGCTGATGACCTGAACTCAATTTGTGGGACCCACACAGTAAAAGGTTAGGCCTGACTTAATCAGCAAGTGGATGTGTACACACACATACATTCATGTGCACACATATACAAAATGAGTAAATACAATTAAAGTACACTAAAGGACTGGCTAATTAAATTACATCCAGGACATAAAATAAGAAGATTAAAATATGTATTTATACTTTTGTGACATTTGGGAGTGAGTGGTATGTTGTATTCTATGCTCCAATTGATATTTAAAATGCTGGAGTATTGAGGAATAATATTTAGTCATAAAGTGCATAAAATAATTTATCTATGGCTCATACAGAGGACCAGGTCAAGGCATTCATAAGCATTCAAGTTTGGCCCCAAGTTATTAACATTTATATTCCACCAGCAGTTAACATTCATAGAGAACATTTATATTTAGGAACTCTCAGAGTTGCATCATATTTTCTTATGATATCCTGTGATATAAGTATTATCATTAACTCCATTTTACATTTCCAAAAATTGGATTTTTGCAACATTCCATAATATGCAGAAGATCTACGCCATAATGCTGGAGTTGAGGATTTACAAATGCATTTCTTTTGGGGATCACATGCTTGGATGGTTTTAATATGTTCACTCTGGGCAGGCAGACTAGTGTGCAAATAAAATGCAAATGCGTCTTATTTACATGTTTAAATCTTCAAAAGAGTGAATCTAAGTAAGACACGTAATCTCACAAGTTCCAATAACTAGAGAAGCTGAACTAAAGACCCAAGATATGGCATTTTGATGGCCAAACAAGGTGGATTCCAATGTTGTCCTTAGAGGGCATCATAGTTTGACACACTTTCTCCAACAAGGTCACACCTATTCCAACAAGGCTATACCTAATAGTGCCACTCCCTGAGATGAGAATATTCCAGCCATCACACTGTACTTACTGAGAATGCCATAATGCTGTTTGTGTTTGGGAGTTAGGAGGAATTTTGAGCCATCTGTTATGTACAATCAAGGACTCCCAGCCACATGGACACACAAGCAGGACTGTTTTGGCCCATATGGATGTGGACAAAATGAATGTTACATGATTTTAACAGATTCAGGTAAATGTATATTCATTCTCTACTCATGTTAAAAAATTTATAAACTTATAAAATCTGAAAGTGATTCTACACAGACTAGACCAGGCTGCTGATAAACTGATGGATTTCATGTTGCTGTTCTTGTTAACAATAGGTTAAGTGTGACTTTGCCACCCACACACATATATTGCAGTGTGTGTGTGTGTGTGTGTGTGTGTGTGTTTGTGTGTGTGTGTGTGTGTGTGTGTGTGTACACATTCAAATAACAGGAATGAATACATATTGGAGACCAGAAGACCACTTCCAAAATACTCTTCCTCAGGAGCTTGATTTACTTGTTTTGTTTTGTTTTGTTTTGGTGCATGATAAAGTCTCTAAATGGGATCTGGTGCTCACCTAGTACAATAGGCTAGGTGACTAGCTAGTTTTGGGGCTTCTCCTGTCTCCATCTTCTTGGGATTAAGAGCATATTCTATGACATCTAACTGGGTACTGGGTATCACACTCAGGATATATACAATGCCCTCTATGGATGAAACTATCTCCTCAGCCCTGCTACCACTACATCTAAATGATATAAACAAAGAAAAACTAATATATATATATATATATATATATATATATATATATATATATAATTTAAACAAGTTCAAATCAATATAATACTTAACATTAAAGTCTTTAGCATTAAAAAAGCCTTTATGAATAAAATAAGAAGGGAATTGTTGCTGTAATATCCAACTCCAATAATCCCATGTAAAAAACACACAACCCAGTCATTATATTTATAAGCTGTACACCTAGACTGGTCAGATGTACCATTATACTAATTTTTTCCCCAGCTATGAGATCCCTAGCTACTTGGGGCTTCTCTAGGCCATGTTGTTCTGCCCCATCTTCCTTCTTCCTACTGTTTCTCTGTCTTTCTCCTTCCCTTCCTACACTCTCTAAGACCTCCAGCCATACCTTTCCCTTCCACTGCCCAATCACAGTCTGTAGCTTTTATTTGGCCAGTTAGAATGAGGAAAAGGTTCACCTAAAATCCTGAGTACATGCTCCACTCCTTCTTGAGGAAGCAAAATTAACATCAGAATACAAACACGCCACGCAACCCACCACATTTCCTCCTTTTGTCCAAATTAAAAGGCTCTTTTCTCTCAGATATAAATTGAGCACAACTATTACAATTATGCAAATTATAAAGTATAGAATACACTTAACACCCATTCCATCCTATTTGTCAATTTAGATAAAGCACTCTACTATCTGTCCTAACTTTAAGAGCATAATGCTATACCTGAATTATGTTCTGGTTTTAACTTACATTACCATCTGAAAGCCATCCTCCCAAATCTATATTATCTCTCTCAATGCTAAACATCTTGAGTTTGACTATGAGACTATAACTAATCTTCAACCCCATCAGAATTCCGTGAATGACTTAAATATTACCTGAACATATAGGAAGCACAAAACATAGCTTCCAAAATTTAATCAACTTGTAGAGATTGCTGGCTACCTAGACAGTCACTCATTCCTCAAAATGGAGCATCAGGCTTCAGCCTTCTGGTCCAGGGTCAGCTGACAGTCCTTGGTAAATTAGAATTATGAAGGACTGATTACCCTGTCTTGGCAGAGCTATTAGTCAACTATTCTGCACACTAGTCACAATAGTGTGTCCTTTTCCTGGACAGTATTTTTGTCTGTTTCTGAATTAAGGCAAGGGTGGCTATCTTGCCACAACTGGAGCAACTCCATTGATGCTTAATTTCTTCTTTGAACAAAAAAGGGGGCACTGTCAGGAGCAGACATGTCCTTAGTCAAATGATCTTTAATAATTAAATGGCCTTATATGTTGCATTCAGTGGGCTTCTGATGCTTCTGAAGACTATGTAAAGACATTCCTATGGAACATGCAGCGTGCACAGATGAGCTAAGGAAGATCAATAAACACAGACAACTGCCTTTCTTTAGAGGTTACTTTGATCACATAATCAAACTGCAATAGAAATTTCCATTTGTGCCATGGTAAAACACACAAACATAGATAGAGCAGTGAGAAATGGAGACTCAGACAGACACACACACACACACACACACACACACACATGGGGAGGGGCAGAAGGAGAGGTAGAAGAAGGGGAAGAGAGAGAGAGAGAAAGATTCAAATGAGAACTAAGCCCAAAAAGCAAAAGAAAAGCCAGGTCATTGTGAAATCTAAGTGTATTCTTCCCCTTTCAATAATTTGAAAATGAAAAAGGTACTGAGTGGAATTCTATTTTCCAAGTTAAGTAAAAGAAGGTTTGCTGCACAAATCATTCCTGTCCCTGTGTTGACCATTAATTAAGAAAATGTTTCCACACTCTTCCAAAATAAACTTGCTGCTCTGAAGCATGTACTCAATACATTTTGATTGTTTGCTCCTCCTCTTTCTAGTGTGCTAATAGACCATAGAATGTCACCCTAAAATTGGTGAAGCTAAAGCATTTTTCAAAGTTGGCACATACATTGGAGACTATGAACAACCAAGAACACCTCTTCACCTTGCAATGTCTATAGGGCATGAAAGTAAAGTCGCTGAAATCAGTTTTACAGTCAAGACATTAACCCCTGTGGTCATTTGCCCAGCAGGAGGAGCGAGCTGTTAAAAGCTCAGAGTCAGCTATTAGTCACTTCTTTTCATGATCGCCAGGGCGATGACAGCTTCCCAGCCAATTACATGACTAGAACTGTTTTGCTGATAAAGTACCAAAAAGAGAATTGTGTAGAGACAAATTCAGATTTTTCTCCCTTTGCTGAATTTCCCTAAAATGGGATTAACTCATGGTTTTGAATATGGATTCTGATTAAAAATTGATTTTAGTTAAAAGTTACAATGGTATCTGGCTCTAAGAGACTGAAAAATTGGTATTAAATGTTTCAACTTCACTGTCTGAAAAGAAGAAAAAAAAACAAGAAATGTAATATTTTTGTTTTCTCTCTAGGAAATTCACAAAAGACAGCCCCATCCTTTCAAAAAATTCTTTAGAGAAGAGAAAACTAGACCTGATGAACTCAGCTAATTGATTATTAGGAATTTAAGTTGAAATGTACATCTAAAACTATGTAATATTTCTAAGTAATTAATGCTAGAAAGCAAGGCTAGTTGTGTGGGACTGGAGCAAATAGTTTTCCCAATCCCAGCATAAAGCAAGTCTTAAAGGAGATTCTATCCAGTCTGTAACACATGGTAAACATAGAAGAAAGTAATGAGGTCAGTGTCTTGTGTTTTTGATTCACTTCCTCTAAACCTAACCTTGTGAGTTAGAGATGCTGTAAGTCAGTGGGAACTCTGTCCTCTCATCATAACCAATTGAATTTAGTCTCCAGAAATGTCCCCTACAAGCACTGCAGTACACCAGCTTTTATTCTCAATCTATGGTTACCTTTCTTTAAATTTTTATTTTGGAATTATTATATTATGCAGTCTCATATCTCAACTGTGCACCTGGTTTTCTCCACTGTTTACTTATTTCCTAAACTCCACAATATCAAATTAGAGAGCTGACATTGGTACAATATTCCCAGAAATTCAAAACTCATGGTCTTTTTTTTTTTAAGTCTAAACATGCATGCCTTTGTGTGTGTTCACACATACATGAGTGCAAGCCACTTAGTCCATGTGTGGATTAATGTAGTCACTGTCATGGTCTGTCTAAAGAACTGTTCTATTCCTGATCAACTTGTCAGCAGAAAAAATTAAGAACAGAACTATCCAAGTCATTGTCATACTGAGTGGATCAAATACCAGGCAATTATGTCTCAAATATTTGAAGACAAGAATGTCAATACCGAGATCAGGGTTAATTTGGTTTCTGTGAGAGACCGCTGCCTGATTTGCCAGTGTGTACCTTCATGCTGTCACTTCAAATGGCCGAAAAAGAGCTCTAGTCCCCCCCTTCTCCCAAGAGCACTAATCCCATCTTGTAAGTTCAACTTTAACCACCTCTCTCATCTCACCCACCTTAATTTCCCACAAAAGCTCTACCGCTAAATATCATTGCACTTGGAATTGAAATGAAAGAATTTTTGAGGTATACAAATTGCCATTCTATGCTAGTTATAGATAAAAAACTTAAGCTATGTATTTTTCATGTTTACTATTGTGAAATATTATTTAACCTTGTCAGTGGTGAACTTTGAGAGAGAGGCTAGAGTTAGTTCCATGGGTGGGTGCTTAGCTGCTGTACACGAAGCTCTGTGTTCAATCCTTAATGCCACACTCAGAAAGGAAACACACAGAAGACAAAATACAACAAGAATCATTTTACAGAGATTGAATACCCGCCCCCACCTATGGCATTGGATAGATAAGGATCAAAACAAAATATAATATCTGTGTGTAATAATGTCCCCTTCCCCTTAAGTCACAAGCCAAAGTTATAACAACAAAAGAACATGAACTCTTAATGGTTCCTAGGAAACAGTATAGTAAAGAAAGTCAGTCATCAACACAAAGAGATGTATACCATGATTTTATGCAGAATCTGAATCACACAGAATTCATAAATGTGGAGTAGTTTAGTGGGTGCCAGTGCTTGGAGAAAGGTCCTATGTGCCTAAGTTCAGGGCAGGTGCATTTGATGACCTAAAGCAGAGCAGAGAGCAGTAGGGAATACTACTTTGCTACACTTCAATTAAGCCAGAAGAACTGATGCGTCATTATGGCCATAGACCAATAAATACGTTTTCAGTGGAAGCTGTGGGATGATGGGGTTCTTAACTAGTTTGCCTGTGATGATGATTTCACACAGTTTGTGCTTCTGTATCTAAGGGAACAGTTCTGGGACACTGACGGTAACCCACATCCATGTAACAAAGACCTCATATAAAATATCACAGCATTTACATGTATCCCTGGCCCAATAGCCTTTATGCTTTAAAACATCTTGCAGTTATTGAAATACTGAAAACAATGCCATTGCTGCAAAGTTAGGTAGTACTTCTATTGAGTTCATAACATATCCTTATCATTTTCCCTTTCACCCCTCCAAACCTTTCCGTGTACCCATGATCGCTCTTTCAAATGCTTATATGTGTTGTTATTACATGCATACCTGTGTGTATACATATGTAGATCTATCTATCTATCTATCTATCTATCTATCTATCTATCTATATATATATATATGTAGATCTATATGCATATATATATATATTCCTATATTCAAACTGGGTCTTTATAATGTTACTCTTATGTTTGTTTACAGGGATGACCATTTGCTACTGAGTGATTAGTGGGAATAGTCCTTGCCCTCATCACAGAAAGTTCTCCTTGCAACAGAATTACTTTTCATACTGTATTATTGAGATTAATAATGATGAGAATATCTTGTATAGCTTTAGTATATAAGCAATTTGTCCATGCATTTCAAATCCATAGTTGAATAAAACTATGAATATGAAACTTCGGGGGCACCCAAAGTACACATGTTTTCTCAATATACTCTGAATATATTACATTGTATTCTTTAACTGTTACATATAATTATACAATAATTGTAACTATCATGCTTCAGAAAGCTGGAATAAACTCCCCCCAAATAGCTTATTACATTTTTTTTCTGCTTGAGTAAAATAATATACTTCATGTAATCCTGGAAAGAATTTACCTTCAAATGAAAAATTATTAAAATTTAAAAGAAATTTTAGTTTATTAGAAAGTGGGGTCATAAACAGAAGAAAAAATGTGTCTTTTATTTCTGAATGGGTATTTGTTTATACAACCATATGTAATAACTTCAAGAAGTTCATTTGATGAAGGGAAAGGAAATGTCTGTATCTGACAATGGCTGACTGTATAGGGAGAACTTACCTTTGTAGTCATTTTACATTTGTTCTGATATCTAATAATCTGTGTGGCAATTTGGCATGTAATCAAAATATAAGCAGGGAGACTGGCAAGCCTCCAGATAATTTTCAGAAGAAAACAGCCTAGGTAGCCAACGTAGAATCAATACAGGGAAAATTATGACGTTTATGGATTGACAGTGTCCCCCCACAAAGCAGTATATGTCAAGGATTTAGTCACTCTCCACTGGGGCTGTGGGAAGCTGGTGGGACTTATGAGGACTGCAGCTCACAGGAAGGAAGTTAGTGTTATGTGACCTGGTCCTGGCTGCTCACCACACAAAAGCCAATAATTCAGATGTGAGCTCATTACCTACCTGTAGGGAGCTATATGAATTTAACTATGAACTTCCTTCTTGAGAAAATGGAGGGGCCACTGTTTTTACTGTGGGCTTTTGTAGTGAGGCAAAGGCAGTAGCATGAGACTATGTCCATAAAATAGAGATTCTGAGTAGGGTCATGAACATCTAGGACACACATCACTTTCTTCTTCTAGTGGGACCCACCCAAATGGCTTGGATGGTCTAACGTCTCTGTAGATTTCAAACAAATGTTCTGACTTTTTTTTTTAATTTATTGATATATTTATTTACATTTCAGATGATTTCCCCTTTTCTGGACCCCCACTCCCCTGAAACCTCACAGAAAAAAAATATAGTCCTTTGTGTTAGTTAGCGAGCAGAGCTAGTAATTCTGTGCTGATATTACCTGAAGGCCACCATATGTTGTGGTTCTGTAAATCTAAAGAGAATTTAACAGATACAAATCTTAATTGGCTTCTCTTCAGAATTCACAATCCCAGGCAAGAAAGGGCAAGTGAGAGAGAGCAAAAGTAGCAGGCACTGTTGCTCTACTGGGGTTGTGACCCTTGCAGAACTGTGTTGGCAACCCAGTCCCCCACCTTTCTGTTTCTCTCTCTGTCTCTCTGTCTCTCTCTGTCTCTCTGTCTCTCTCTGTCTCTCTGTCTCTTTCTCTCTCTCTGTCTCACTGTCACTGTGTCTCCCTGTGTCTCTCTGTGTCTCTCTCTGTCTATCTCTCTGTCTCTCTCTCTGTCTCTCTCCTTCCTGTAGCTGTTGTGCTAGGTGCAGCTCTTAGCTGTTGTGCTTTTTTGACAGTGAAAGCAGAAGTCAAAACTTGGCAGACATTTCACAAATCTGTCTTTTGGGTTCGGAAATCACACCTTGTTGCATCTGGCTGTCCAGATTTTACAGTTTAACAAAAAAAAAAAGAATTTGTAATATCCCGCCCATGAAATCCACACAATCCCTTCTAAACCATTGTGCGCATTTCACAGTAAGTACTTACCCCGGCTCTTTTCACACCCAGATACTAGGAGGAAATGTGTTTGTCTCTCTACACATGAAATAATTCTTTAAAGACAAAAGCGATTGTTCGGCTAAAGATTAGCTAGCATTTTCCACAAAAGAACCTGAGGCAAAGTTGAAAGTCAAAACATGTGTAAAGAGCTGAAGTCCGAACAAAGAGCTCTCAGATCACTTGAGAATTAGTGTCAGAGTTAAGAGTAGATGACTTAAATGGGTTTGAAAACATCTTTTTTGGGTGATGTATCCATTAGATTCCTGTCACCATCATCCAACCAGCTGTTGAACTAATAGCAGTCTAGACCAGACAGAGTGGACACACGACGTGAAAAATAAGAGAGAAATGAAAGGAGATGAAAAGGGGAGGTGGGGGTTGATTTACAAAATGTAACACTGAAAGAAAAACAAATCAGGGAAAACATGTATAATAGAGGGCAAATGAATCTAAATCCAGTCAGTAGGTAGTTATTAGGCAGTGACTGGTGGACACAAAGTATCACTCTTTTGTCTAATATCCAAGTAAAATTATTTAAATTAGTATTCTGTATATATTAATTATTTCTTAAAGAGCTGGTTTCCCAAATAACCACATCAAGATCTTTTAATATTTCAAAGCATAGGCCTTAGCTGGACAGACTCTCAACTAGCTCATCTAAGATACTCTAACCTGACTGTCCTGCTCCATCCAGTCACGTGGCTAGCCCCATCTTCCAGGCTCATAGCTGTGACTCCTGTTTAGAGGCATTACTCTTTCTTCTTCCCAGAGTTCCTTTCTTCCAGGAAGTTCTGCCTAGCTCTCTTGGCTTTAGCTGTTATTGATCATTAAGCCTATGCCCACAGTGACATACCTATTCCAGCAAGGCCACACCTCCTAATAGTGCCACTCCCTGGAACAAACCATCACAATAGTTTTCTTTTTCGTTGTGTCTTAATTTGGTTGGGATAATAAAGTAATAATAGCTTAATAGAAGAAATTCTAAGGTGTTCTTTCAACAATTATAAGATTACTTTTGAAATGTTGGTTTTAGTTCTTCTTTAAAGGTCTGGTAAACTTTTGTTGTGAATCTGTCCAAATCTGTGCTTTTATAGTAGATAAATTAAAAACAAACAACATGGAATGCAATCTCTGATAAGTGGATATTAATTAGCCCGGAAGCCCTGAATACCCAAGGCACAAATCGCATAACAAATGACTCCCATGAAGAAGTATGGAGAGGCTCCTGATCCTGGAAAGGATTGACCTAGTATTGGAGGGGAATATAAGAACAGAGAAAAAAGGAGGGAGGTGATCGGAGAATGGATGGAGAGAAGGTTTATGGGACATATGGGCAGGGGGGATCCAGGAAAGGGGAAATCATTTGGAATGTAAACAAAGAATATAGAAAATAAGAATATTAATAAAATTAAAAACAAACAAACAAAAAGTACTGCCTTAATTTATTTTCTGATTATAGCTCATTACAATTATTAATTGTACCTGTGTTTAACTCTGGTGGGAGAGTTATTTCTAGAAATTTACTAATTTCTTTTAGGTTTACCATTTCAGTTGGATATAGACTTTTAAAGAATGGATTTGTCACTCTCCAACATCTTCAGATATCTGTTGTGGGATCTCCCATCCATCTCTAGATTCATTAATATCTCCTTCAATCCCCCCTCCTTCTTCTTTCATGAGGTTATTAAGTTTTGAGCAATGTGTGTGATAGTCACTAGGTTTAGCCTTGATTCCTTTCTTAATGAACACACTGGAAGTTTCTAGGACTTTCTCATCAATGCTCTAACATGACCCATTTTGAATCTGTTTTCCAAAATGGCTCTTTGTTCTGTATTTTACTCATTGTACATTATTTAAAGAGGTAGCTTTTCCGGTTATATTCACTGTTGGTGGCTATCATTTACACTCTGTAGATCTTATTGTTGTGGTTATTTTAGTTGGATAAATTGGAAATGCACATTTTCAGAAAATGAGTACCTGCCTCTGATTGTATATTTCATTAAGCATAACTATATGCAGCTGGCAACTTCTTATTTCATGTTTATTATTTTAAAAGAAAGGAAGGATTTGTTAACCTTTATTCAACACACAAAACCTAAACACACAAACAATGAGTTTAGGGACCAGGGGAAGTAAAAACACCTGCTAACATGGCCTTCTCTTTTGACTTCCTATTTTGTTGTTGTCTTAATATTAGAGAAAATTTTACCTCTTTTCTAGGATTCATGTAGAAGAGGTTATGTAAATGGTATTAGGGAAGAAGAACCAATAACAAGTTATATAATAGGATGAGAATCACCATTCCTGTCTTCAAGTGCCATTGTTAAGGATGGCATGGGAACCTTGCAACTTCATTTTCCCATCATGTTTAGCAGCCAAAGTTAGAAGGATCTAGACTGTTCTACTCATATGTCATGAGTGTGCCACAATGTTTTATTTTTACCCTCATGGTTGTAGCCAAGTGGCTCCTAGGGAGATATAGGCAGCTTTTAAGATTTAGAATATTGAAAGTAATCCAATATTACTTAATTAGAAAGAGAGTGGACATTTATTTGTCCTCTCAGGGACTCAATAACCCCAAAAGAACTTAAATAATAATGATTCTATACATTTATAATTTCTTTTTTATTTTATTTTTTTTATTTACATTGCCAATGATTTCCCCTTTTCTGGGTCCCCACTCCCCACAAGTCCCATAAGCCCTCTTCTGTCCCCCTATTCTTCCATTCACCCCTTCCCACTTCCCTGTTCTGGAATTCCCCTATACTTTTGCACTGATTCTTTCCAGAACCAGGGGCCACTCCTCCATTCTTTTTGGACATCATTTAATTTGTGGATTATGTCTTGTATTCAAAGTTTCTAGGCAAAAATCCACTTATCAGTGAGTGCATACCATGATTGATCTTTTGAGACTGGGTTACCTCACTTAGTATGATGTTCTCCCGCTCCATCCATTTGTCTAAGAATTTCATGACTTCATTGTTTCTAATGGCTGAATAGTACTCCATTGTGTAAATATACCACATTTTTTGTATCCATTCCTCCGTTAAAGGACATCTAGGTTCTTTCCAGCTTCTGGCTACTACAAATAGGGCTGCTATGAACATAGTGGAGCATGTATCCTTATTGCATGCTGAAGAATACTCTGGATGTATGCCCAGTAGTGGTATAACAGGGTCCTCAGGAAGTGACATGCCCAGTTTTCTGAGGAACCGCCAGACTGATTTCAAAGTGGTTGCACCATCTTGCAATCCCACCAGCAGTGGAGGAGTGTTCCTCTTTCTCCACATCCTTGCCAACACCTGCTGTCTCTTGAGTTTTTGACCTTAGCCATTCTGACTGGTGTGAGGTGAAATCTCAGGGTTGTTTGGATTTGCATTTCCCTAATGATTAATGGTGTTGAACATTTCTTAAGATGTTTCTCAGCTCTCCGAAGTTCTTCATGTGAAAATTCTTTGTTCAGCTCTGTACCCCACTTTTTAATGGGGTTATTTGGTTCTCTGGGTCCTACTTTCTTGAGTTCTTTGTATATATTAGATATTAGCCCTCTGTCGGATTTAGGGTTGGTGAAGATCCTTTCCCAGTTTGTTGGTTGACGTTTTGTCCTTTTGACGGTGTCCTTTGCCTTACAGAAACTTTGTAGTTTTATGAGGTCCCATTTGTCAATTCTTGATCTTAGAGCGTAAGCTATTGGTGTTCTATTCAGGAACTTTTCCCCTGTGCCCATGTCCTCCAGGGTCTTCCCCAGTTTCTTTTCAATTAGTTTCAGTGTGTCAGGTTTTATGTGGAGGTCCTTGATCCATTTGGAGTTGAGCTTGGTACAAGGAGATAAGAATGGATCGATGCGCATTCTTCTGCATGCTGACCTCCAATTGAACCAGCACCATTTGTTGAAAAGACTATCTTTTTTCCACTGGATGCTTTCAGCTCCTTTGTCGAAGACCAAGTGACCATAGGTGTGTTGGTTCATTTCTGGGTCTTCAATCCAATTCCATTGATCCTCTTGCCTGATATTGGACCAATACCATGCAGTTTTTATCACTAATGCTCTGTAGTAGAGTTTAAAATCTGGGACACTGAATCCCCATGAAGTTCTTTTACTGTTGAGAATAGTTTTAGCTATCCTGGGTTTTTTGTTATTCCAGATGAATTTGAGAAGTGCTCTTTCTAGCTCTATGAAGAACTGGGTTGGGATTTTTATGGGAATAGCATTGAATCTGTAGTTTGCCTTTGGCAAGATGGGCATTTTAACTATATTAATCCTGCCAATCCATGAGCATGGAAGGTTTTTCCATTTTCTGAGATCTTCTTCGATTTCCTCCTTCAGAGATCTGAAGTTCTTGTCATATAGGTCTTTCACTTGTTTGGTTAGAGTCACCCCAAGATACTTTATGCTGTTTGTAGCTATTGTGAAGGGGGTCATTTCCCTAATTTCTTTCTCAGTCTGCTTATCCTTTGGATATATAAAGGCTACTGATTTGCTTGAGTTGATTTTGTAGCCAGCCACTTTGCTGAAGTTATTTATCAGCTGTAGGAGTTCTCTAGTAGAGTTTTTAGGGTCACTTAAGTATACGATCATGTCATCTGCAAATAGTGATAGTTTGACTTCTTCCTTTCCAATTTGTATCCCTTTTACTTCCTTATGTTGTCTAATTGTTTTAGCTAAAACTTCAAGAACTATATTGAAAAGATATGGAGAGAGGGGGCAGCCTTGTCTAGTCCCTGATTTTTGTGGGATTGCTTCAAGTTTCTCTCCATTTAGTTTGATGTTAGCTATCGGTTTGCTGTATATTGCTTTTACTATGTTTAGATATGGGCCTTGAATTCCTGTCCTTTCCAAGACTTTTAGCATGAAAGGATGCTGAATTTTGTCAAATGCTTTTTCATCATCTAATGAAATGATCATGTGGTTTTTTTTCCTTGAGTTTGTTTATGTAGTGGATAGCATTTATGGATTTCCTTATATTGAACCATCCCTGCATCCCTGGGATGAAGCCTACTTGATCATGGTGGATGATCGTTTTTATGTGTTCTTGGATTCGGTGGGCAAGAATTTTATTTAGTATTTTTTGCATCGATATTCATAAGGGAAATTGGCCTGAAATTCTCTTTCTTAGTTGGATCTTTGTGTGGTTTTGGTATCAGCGTAATAGTGGCTTCGAAGAAGGAGTTGGGTAGTGTTCCTTCTGTTTCTATTTGGTGGAAAAGTTTGAAGAGTATTTGTGTTAAGTCTTCATTGAAGGTCTGATAGAATTCTGCACTGAAGTCATCTGGTCCTGTGCTTTTATTGGTTGGAAGCCTATCTATGACCCCTTCTATTTCTTTAGGGGTTATGGGTATGTTTAGATGGTCTATTTAATCCTGGTTTAATTTTGGTTATTGGTATCTGTCTAAGAAAATGTCCATTTCCTCCAGATTCTCCAGTTGTGTTGAGTACAGGTTTTTGTAGTAGGATCTGATGATTTTTTGAATTTCCTCGGTTTCTGTTGTAATATCTCCATTTTCATTTCTAATTTTATTAATTTGGATACTTTCTCTGTGCCCTTTGGTTAGTCTGGCTAAGGGTTTATCTATCTTATTGATTTTTTTCAAAGAACCAGCTTTTGGTCTTGTTGATTCTTTGTATGGTTCTCTTGGTTTCTACTTGATTGATTTCAGCCCTGAGTTTGATGATTTCCTGTCTTCTCCTCCTCCTGGGTGAATTAGCTTCTTCTTGTTCCAGGGTTTTCAGTTGTTCCGTTAATCTTCTAGTGTAAGCTCTCTCGAAATTCTTTTTGGAGGCACTCAAAGTTATGAGTTTTCCTCTTAGCACTGCTTTCATTGTGTCCCATACATTTGTATATGTTGTGCCTTCATTTTCATTAAATTCTAAGAAATCTTTGATTTCTTTCTTTATTTCTTCCTTGACCAAGGTATCATTGAGTAGAGTATTGTTCAATTTCCATGTGTATGTGGGCTTTCTGTTGTTTTTACTGTTACTAAAGACCACTTTTACTCCATAGTGATCTGATAGGAGGCATGGGATTATTTCAATCTTCTTATATTTGTTGAGGTCTGTCTTGTGACCAACTATATGATCTATTTTGGAGAAGGTACCATGAGATGCTGCGAAAAAGGTATATTCTTTTGCTTTGGGATAAAAAGTTCTATATATATCTGTTAACTCCAATTGGTTCAAAGCTTCGATTAGTTTCATTTTCTCCCTGTTTAATTTCTGTTTTCCTGATCGGTCCATTGGTGAAAGTGGAGTGTTGAAGTCACCCACAGTTATTGTGTTAGGTGCAATGTGTACTTTGAGCTTTAGTAAAGTTTCTTTTATGAATGAGGGCGCCCTTGTATTTGGGGCATATATGTTCAGGACTGAGAGTTCTTCTTGTTGGATTTTTGGTTGACCAGCAAGAAGTGACCTTCCATGTCTCTTTTGATGACATTAGGTTGAAAGTCAATTTTATCTGAAATTAGAATGGCAACTCTGACTTGTTTCCTGGGACCATTTGCTTGTAGAATTATCTTCCAGCCTTTTCCTCTAAGGTAGTTTTTGTCTTGGACATTGAGGTGTGTTTCCTGTAGGCAGCAAAATGTAGGGTCCTGTTTACGTAACCAGTCTGTTAGTCTATGTCTTTTTATTGGGGAATTGAGCCCATTGATGTTAAGAGATATCAAGGAGTAGTGGTTATTGCTTCCTAACATTTTTGATTTTAATTTTATACGTGTGTGGTTATCCTCTTTGGGTTTGATGAAAGAAGCTTAATATCCTGCTCTTTCTAGGGTATAGTTTCCCTCGTTGTACTGGTGCTTTCCCCCTATTATCCTTTGTAGGGCTGGGTTTGTAGAAAGATATTGTGTAAATTTGGTTTTGTCATAGAATATATTGGTTTCTCCATCTCTAGTAATTGAGAGTTTCGCTGGGTATAGTAGTCGTAGCTGGCATTTGTGTTCTCTTAGAGTCTGCATGAGCTCTGCCCAGGATCTTCTAGCTTTCATGGTCTCTGGTGAGAAATCCGGTGTAATTCTGATAGATCTTCTTTTATATGTTACTTGCCCTTTTTCTCTTACTGCCCTAAGTATCTTTCTTTGTTTAGGACATTTGGGGTTTTGATTATTATGTGACAGGAGGTATTTCTGTTCTGGTCCAGTCTGTTTGGAGTTCTGTAGACTTCTTTTATATTCATGGGCATCTCTCTCTTTAGGTTAGGGAAGTTTTCTTCCATAATTTTGTTGAAGATATTTGCTGGCCCTTTAAGTTGTAAATCTTCACTCTCATCAATACCTATGATCCTTAGATTTGGCTTTCTCATTGTGTCCTGGATTTCTTGGATATTTTGGGTTACAAGCTTTTTGCATTTTGCATTTTCTTTAACTGTTGAGTCCATTGTTTCTATGGTATCTTTGGCATCTGAGATTCTTTCTTCTATCTCTTGTATTCTGTTGTTGATATTTGTGTCTATGGTCCCTGATTTCTTCCCAAGGTTTTCTATCTCCAACGTTGTCTCCCTTTGTGCTTTCTTAGTTGTTTCTACTTCTGTTTTTCGATCCTGGAAATTTTTTCTCAGTTCTGTCATTTGCTTGTTTGTGTTTTCCTCTAATTCTTTAAGTGATTTTTATGTTTCCTCTTTCATGACTTCTGCCTGTTGATCAAGGTTCTCCTGTATTTCTTTAAGTGATTTTTGCGTTTCCTCCTTATTGGCTTTTGTATTCTCCTGAATTTCTTTCAGTGATTTTTGTATTTCCCTTGTAAGGGCTTCTAATTTTTGATCCATTTTCTCCTGAATTTCTTTAAGTATGTCCTTCATGTGTTCCTGTACTAGCATCATGACCAGTGATTTTAAATCCAAATCTTGTTTTTCTGGTGTGTTGGGGTATCCAGGACTTGCTAATGTTGGAGAATTGGGTTCAGATGCTGTCATAATGCCTTGGTTTCTGTTAGCAACATTCCTACGTTTGCCTTTAGCCATCTGGTTCTCCCAGGAGTTAGATGGTCTTATTGTCTCTGGCTGGTGCTTCAACTACTGTGGATCTTTAAGATTATCTCTGCATCACTGGGTTTCTTCAGGCACAGATTACTGATATGCTGGCTTCCTTTTTTGTGCCTTTGGAGCCCTTCTCAGTCTTGCCTCAAGCAATGTTATACTTAGGTTGTCAAGGTCAACCAGGTGTTCTCTGTCTGCTCTATTATGGAGGGAAGAAGTTGTGGTGGGGGTCACTCCCTCTGTTGATTCTCACATAGGACACAGGTCCTGCGATTGACAGGCTTGCAGATGAACCTGTGCTCAGTTCCTGAGTGCAGGCAGACCCCTGGCGGTTTGCACCACCAGAAATCTAAAGCTCAGGGTGATAAAGTACCTAGTGATTCTTTTGTGTCCCTGCAGGCAGGAGTATGGCCGTGGGGCTTCTCTCCTTCCATAGCTCCCTGGGCAAGATGCGGGCCCCGGGCCCGGCGGGCTGGCAGACAAAAGCCGCCTACATGCTCAATTCCTGAGTGCAGGCAGACCCCTGGTGGTTTGCACCACCAGAAATCTAAGGCTCAGGGTGTTACAGTACCTAGTGATCCTTTTGTGTCCCTGCAGACAGCAAATATGGCTGTGGGACTTCTCTCCTTCCACAGCTTCCTGGGCAGGACATGGGCCCAGAGCCTGGCGGGCTGGCAGACAAAAGCCGCCTACATGCTCAGTTCCTGAGTGCAGGCAGACCCCTGGTGGTTTGCACCACCAGAAATCTAAAGCTCAGGGTGTTCTAGTACCTAGTGTTCCTTTTGTGTCCCTGCAGACAGCAAATATCCATTTATAATTTCTTAATGTAACAAACATATCTGTGAGTCCCATATTCACGTGATAGTAGAATCATAGATTTAAAATACATAAAAATACATCACTGTGAAGCATGTATATATATATATATATATACACACACATATGCATATGTATATATATCACGGTGAATATATTAGGTATATTAGGTATAAATGTAGAATATATTAGGTATAAAGATATATATACATACATATATATCTTTCTGATCTAAATTTCTAAACACATACTAATACTGTTTATTGGATATTATGAATAGCACATACATGATTTAAATGTAATGAAAATATGCATATATATATATATATATATATATATATATATATATATATATATATATATTTGAATGAAAACACAGTGTCATTTTATTCTAGGAATATCATCATCCAATTATTTTGATACTTATGGAGCTTCCTGAAATCCTTCTTCCACAGATGCTGAGGGACAGCTGCGTTGATTTCTCTGCTCTGAGACAGCTTATGCCTCCCTCCCTAGTTAGCTTCACCAAGATGTCATTCTTGTCTCTGTCTATCTCTGTCTCTTGCACCCTGACAAACTCAGTTTTCTCATATATTTAAAGATAAACATGATTACTTCTACTGCCCCAGATTCCATGTTCTCTCTTGTCATGTCGATACATCATGTTTTTAAAAAATATTAATGATGTGAGTTTTTTCAATTTATTTATTTATTGTTTGTTTTTAGGTTTCACCATCTACTTCATAGCATCTTGGGGAGCTCTAACTCAATGTTGTATAGATCATGTAAGGTAAATGCCAACTATGATCATCAGCATAATGTTCCCTCACTGAAAATATGAGCAGTCCAAGTTCTTCTGGTGTCCTCCATGCCCTCTGACTCCTACAGCTGCGTTGATTTCTCTGCTCTGAGACAGCTTATGCCTCCCTCCCTAGTTAGCTTCACCAAGATGTCATTCTTGTCTCTGTCTATCTCTGTCTCTTGCACCCTGACAAACTCTTCCACAGGGCATAAGACTTTTGCCTCATTCTTTATCATACCTTGTTTAGTTCTGAATGGATGTTGTCTCTTGGAGTCCTGTTCTCTTCTGAAGAGATGGATTGGGTTTGTATCTTTAAGCAAAGGGAGATGTGGGGTTGAGGTAGGGGGCTGGAAAAAGGAAACTGTGGTAATACTATAATGTATGAGAAAAGAATCTATTTTCAATAAAGAGAAAAAATAAAGAAAATATGAGTTGGCTGACTCTTCTGTGGACATATTTTCAATGATACTACTGAAAATTTCAGTAGGTCTTCACTTATCAGCTTATAGCCAATGGAATGCTCAAAGAGTATACCTCCATGTACCAAATATGCTCCATGCACCAACCCTGATTGAATGCCCTAGGTAGATTGATTCCCTAGGGAAGGCAGTCTGAAAGTACCTAATCTTAAAGATAAATCATAAATCAAACCTTGAGAGTCAACAGAGAGTCAGAGACCACATTAGATGGAAGAATAAATAATTTTATTAAGTCAAATATAACTGAACTCCCATACACAGTCCCAGGACTTATGAATAGGTAATTCCTCATTTCAAAAGGCGTTGAATTTATATTTTGGTTATTCTGTAATTTCTTAATTGGATTGATCTTATCTTGTCAGAGAAAGGATGCAGAGAATGATTAGTTAGCCATATTGGAAGATCCTATGATAGAAGTATTAAGTTAACTCAGATAATTCATTTATCATCAGTAAGTTCAGCAACTTGATCTCCAGATGGTTGATCCACAGGTGGGTCTGTGACAAGAAGACTGGAAGTTTCTATAAGTCACATAGGTTGGGTGACAGAATCCAGATCCATAACCAAAGGAAGGAGAGCCACGGACTCCATAACTCACAGGTCTAAAGCCTCTGGATCCACAGCCTGAAGTGTAGATGCTCTTTGACCCATAGCCCAGGGAATGGCAGCTGCTGGACCCAAAACCAAGAGAGCCAGAATATGTGGTCCTACAAGGGCTGCAGAAGCTGGACACACTTGGACGGTAGAAAGGACGCTGGCATGAGCTGTGCACCACATGGGAAGTCTGGCATCTGATGGGCTGGAAGCAATTCTGATGGCAGCCATGGCTAAAAGAGGAACCCAGATGGAAGTTTCTTGGAGAGCAGAACTTAGTTCTGTGGGTCAGTTGGCTTGGGAAGGAAGAGCCACGGGAGGAGGGGTAGCATAGTTGACTTCCATAGGATCTAGAGGAGAAGCTTCCAGAACAGCAGCTGTAGGACATGTTGAGAAGAGAGGTACGTTCAGCTGGGTGTCAATGGGACAATGTGAGTTTGAGTGATGTGGTCCAGACAGAGGTCAAGTTATATATCCTCTTCCACTGGGTGTGTCCACATTCCACAGGTTCCATTCACCTCCTCACCCTTCACATGAAAATACTTCCCTTGGTTATTAAGTTTAATTTTTCACACATTCATATATTAATTGCAGTTTAATCACTGTGGCACACAGTAAGACAATAGTCATATCTTTGCTCTGGAGTTTGCTTAGGTTTGAAGTTCACTGTTATCATTTATCATATTTCTAACGTCTTCTTTTTTTAATCTTTACATTTGCTGAGACTCTACCCAGTACAAGGATTATATAAACCCTGCCTTCATTTTCTTGACACTAAAAGTACTCAGTGGTTACTATGGCAAAATCATTTGTCTCTCTTATTTTTCACAAGAACACTATAATGAAATCTTCAAATACTATATATTCTTTAAATGAGTCATTATTAGACAAGCCTTTCATAGCATATTGAACTAATTATTAAGAATATCAATTGTGGCATTACTATCAATGATTTTCTTCGGGACAGAGCTTTCTTATACCATGTTCACTTAAGAAACAGTAAGTATGACCCTTTGAGTGGAACTTTAAAGAAAAATGTCTTCCTAGATTTCTGACAAGAATGGTTTGTAGTTTATAACCTTAATCTTTCTCTCCCTCTCTCTCTCTCTCTGTGTGTGTGTGTGTGTGTGTGAGAGAGAGAGAGAGAGAGAGAGAGAGAGAGAGAGAGAGAGAGAGAGATGGAGAGAGAGAGAGACAGAGACAGAAAGATGGAGAGACAGAGACAGAGAGAGAGAGACAGAGACAGACAGACAGACAGACAGACAGACACACACACACACACACAGAGAAAGAGAGAGAGAGAGAGAGAGAGAGAGAGAGAGAGAGAGAGAGAGAGAAATTTTTTTATTTTATTGTTTTGGTAAAAGAAAATGTTATTAAATGAGATCATTTATGTATAGTTAAAATGCAATTTTAGAGATTGCTACTTTTTTCCTAAAAAATCTTAACGTCAGGTCTTAAGCCAAGTAGGTATAGTAGAGACTGCCTAACCATGTAACTGAAGAGCTCCAACTACTCTTGCCTTACAGCTCAGCATGGAAGAAGACTTCATCCTTAACTGTAGCTGCCGTAAGCAGGGCCAGTCTTCAAACTCTGCAAATTCAGCTCTAATTTGGCTTTAGAAGAAATCTATTAAGCTTGTTTATACTAACATGTAAAATCTGATAAACCCTTATTTTCCTTTCTGGGTAATATTGGCATTGAATAATAGTCAGCAGGAAGAATCTCTGCCTCAGTGATTTTTATACATTCCAAGAACAGTTGATTTTCTAGCTACAGACTGAAAATGACTGGAAAATCCAGAGTCAGATTAATGGGGACACAGGCTTCTTATTTGCTTAGTGTCCATTCTTCTTCCTCTGAGACTGACATTTTATGGGGCTTACCGAAGGGAGATGGCATTCCCAGCTGTCATTGTATGGAAGGCCCCTTAAATGCCCAGGAATTAACTTGCTTTATGCTGAGCACCTACCCTCTTCAGAGAACTTACATAATTTGTTTTATGATTATCTCTCCCAGGCAGAACCCAGAGGTGGTGTGCATCCCACGAAGCTGCCGTGTGCGATGGTTAGGCCAACATTCTGACTCACTGAAGTAAAAGCTCTGCTTTATGAATGGACACCTTTGAATTTCCTAAAGCACTGAGTGCCTTTCTCAGCACGTGGCACTCCTGAGGACAACTGTGAATTCCTTCAGATCTTAGAAGCAGATTTCTATTATTAGAAGTTAATTCTATGAGGCTGGGGTGGGGGATGGATGTTGAAGCTACAAACTTCCCACTTTCCAGGCTAGGTACTGATATTGGAAAAGAGAGACTAGAATTACTTGAGCATAAATCAATTCTAATTAACACAGCTTCCACTCATTTGTAATTATGTTGTTATTTTTCATTAGAGTTATATGGGCACTTAGTAGAAATGCTAATAAGCAACTCATAAATGCTAATAAATATTTCCCTCTGAATGGAAGAAAGGGCAGAAGTAAGGAGCTTTAATAGCTCAAAAACGGATCCTGGAAACAGGGAGACATTCTAAACTTTCTGTACACACAGGCAAGATTTAAGGAAAAAAAATTAACTTTCTAGATAGGTATGCAAAATGCTACCTCTTGGTAACATTAATTTTGGGTTTAATGAACTATTTCTCTCTATCTATCTATCTATCTATCTATCTATCTATCTATCTCTATCTATCATCTATTATCTATCATCAACCTGCCTATCTATCATCTATTTGTCTGCCTGTCTATCTATCTATCTATCTATCTATCTATCTATCTATCTACCTATCTATCATCTATGTAACTATGGAAATCGTGTTGCGAGGGAGCCTGGGGGAAAGAGATCTGGGGAACGTGGGAAGGGAGTAATGGAGTATATATGAAAACACAGTGTATGTGAATGTTTTCTGTTTATCTCCTCTTCCATCTTTACCAGTTTTCTCTCACCCATCACCCATTTTTTGAGAAATATAAATATACTACATTAAGACAAACAAACAGCAACAGCAATAACAACAAACACCCATCACAGTGCTAGGAATCCACAGCTCTTGCCCTTTGACCTACTTGCAACATTGTTTTTTTTTTTCCAGGTTATTACACATTACTGAGCTTTCAAACCAACAATTATTGCAAAGTTAAAAAAAAACCTTTCCAGTTAAAATGCTGCCATAGCAAAAGTAACATATGCTTGTGCTCAAACCCCTGTGTATTTACTTCCCTTCAGGTTCCCTTTTAAGTCCTCAACATTGACTTCTCACGGTCCAGGGCCAGGCTCTGCAGGTTCTTTTTCATGACAAACCTGGTTTCATATGTGCTTTGTCTGTGCTTACCACCAGGGGTTTTTGTGTTGAATCTAGTGACAAGGATGGAGCAAAGGGCTCCTGAGGGCAGAAGGCTTGATGCAGGACTGGCCGCAGGCCTTGCCTGCCCTGTGCTCCCTCCCAGGTCTAGCCTTCCTCTGCTTTCTTGAAGGCTTACATTGTAGAATTACTCATAGGCCACTTCGTCTCCATGACTCAGCCCACATAAGCAACTGTTTTAATGTTGATTTTATGGTTGAGGAAGCCAAGACACTGGCAGGTTGGGCAAATTTCCCAAGTTAACTCATGCAGTTAGTAGCAGAGATGGAATTTGAACCCAGTTACTGATATGCTGACAGTCTGTGCAAAAACTCTTCTAATGCCTTACAGGCAGCCAGATTCTTTCTGCTTCTACTGCAGAGTTTGAGCACATAAGGCATGTTTTATGCACGTATCTGCCTACCATTTTTAACACCCGCTGTTTTAGAGTGTACTTGTGCATGGATGCCTGTAGATATGTATACCAAAGTGTTTGTGATTCTAAATATTTTGTTGTTGACAGATGTTGTTGGTCTATGGATGTAGGCAGACCTATTTGAACTCTGACCCAATCATACACTAGTGAGAACAGTAAGCCTCTGTTCTCTTAGTTTTATGCATTTTCCCATAAACTCTCTTCTATACACATCCTTTTACTCAGCACATGTGTGCCAGCATATATGTACGTGCACCATGCATATGTCTGGTGCTCTTGGAGGCCGGAAGATGGTGCCAGATATCCTGAAACTGGAGCGAAAGACTTTTGTAAGTGAACTTCTGGGTTTGGGGGACAGAATCAGGTCTGCAAGGACAAAGTTATTTGTGCCTTTTTTTTGTGTGTTATGACTTTGTCTCTCACTTCTGTACTTTTTTAGTCAGTTTTTTTTAAAGTCTTAATTTTAGTCAGCTTTATTTAGAAGTAATTTCCATGTAGTGAAAATCACCATTGCATATGTGTGCACACACATGTGTATGTACATACTTTGTATGTACAAGCATATTTGTATGTTGTTATAGTGAATGTGGACATGCATGCCTGTAGACATGAGAGGTTGACCCTTGTCAAATGTCTTCCTTGATCACTCTCCATTTTGTTCTGAGGCAATATTAAACCTGGGATTTATTAATTCTGTTATAATGGCTGGCTAGGAACTTCCTGTCTTCCTGCCTTTGCCTGTCTGGCATTTGGATTACAGGTGCATATCACCAGAGCTTACTTTTTTCATAGACTCTGGTGAAGAAACATTACTCCTCTCGATTGTGTGGCAATGTTAAAGATGCACTGATGTGTTCCCACAAGCACGTATGGTTATATAACCAAGAACAAACAGCAAGACAGACAGTTCCCTTAACAGACAGATGTTCTCAGGCTCCGTCATGCCTCTTTTCTGATGTATTGCAATACCTAGCCCTATAGTTTCACAGTGCATGGAATTATAGATCATGAACATATTTTAGCTTGTATCCTGCAAAAAGCACTATGTTTTTGGTATCCATTTTCTTGTTGCACGTCTCAGTAGTCCATTTTGTTATATTACTGCTATTTAATTGGATATATGTTGCATGATGTAGATACACACTGTCTATGACTTGAACAATAAGCGATCCCCTGATTTGAGGTTTTTTTTATGGATGCAAATGCTATGAACAATTATACATAGGTATTTTTGGACATATACTTTTACTTATCTCAGGTAAATAACTAGAAACAAGACCACTGACTCACGAGATAACCCATGCTTACCACTGCAAGACAATGAAGTACTTACTGTTCTCCTCAGGAAGTAACATTCCACATTCTTAAGGACAGTGTCTCAAAGCTTCTGTTGTCCTGCATGCCCAATGTCTTGCTTGGCTATATAATTACCATAATAATACAATTATTGCTTCTTCTATTTTAAGTAGACATGTAATGACGTACTATTGTGGCATTTGTGTGAAAACTAAATTTGTTTTGCTGTGTATTCTTCATGAGTTATTCCCCTCTCCATATCTGTCATTTATCTATGTCTGTTGAAACCTCTTCCCTATTTTTCTATTAATACTGTGTGCTTGCCCTTGGATTCTATCAGTTCTTACACAAGCAAGATTCAAATGATGTACTATGGGTTTTTCAGTACATTCTTCTAATTGTGGCTCATATTGTTTTTTAAAGTATTGTATGCATTCACTGTACATGCACTGGGTTACACAAGGGTATTTTTACATGCCTTTGTGCTGAGCATATTCTCCTCATGCAGCTGTATTCCATTTACCTCACCTCTGTCCCTCCTATGCACCCCTTCACTTCCCAAGGCTTCTTGCATCTGCTTTCATGCCATGTATACAATCATGATCTTTTATACCTGCATTCAGTTCAGGATACACAAATGTAAAAACAAATACAATTTGTCTTTCAGAGATGGCTGTGATTCAACTAATAAGATTATCTCCAGTTTCCTCCATGTTCGGCAAATGACATAACTTTGTCCTTTAGGCTAAAATAGAAAACCAACTGTAGAGAGAGGGAGAGAGGAGAGAGGAGAGAGGAGAGAGAGAGGGACAGAGGGAGAGAGACAGAGAGACAGACAGAGAGAGAGAGAGACAGACAGACAGACAGACAGACAGACAGAGGAGATGGGGGAGAACATACATGTGTTCAGCGATTCATTTTGGGGGACTTGACAAGGCCATTATGAAATATTTGCTATAAAATCAAAAGGGCTTGAGATCAGGTCTCCATGTTCCATGTAAAAGATGGACTTCACCTGATTGACAGAGTAAGTCATGCATGCACTATAAGTTAATTTAGCCACTGCAGATTGTTAAGTGTAGAGGAATTTAATCCAGCAACATGACTGCTCTGGCAATACTTTGTAGGTATTTGTGATCCAGCTGGAATATGGACACACATTTAATCCTGGAGACAGAGGCAGAAGCAAGCAGATCTCTGAGTTCAAGGCCAGCCTAGTATAGAACAAGTTTTAGGTTAAAAAAAAATAAAAGCTTCGGTCTAGGTATGGTAGTACCTGCCTTAATCCCAGCTCTCCGGAGACAGCCACATGCAGATTTCTGAGTTCTAGTCAGTCCAGTTGGTTGAGGCCATGCAGTGGAGTGGAGTGCTTGTCAGTTCAGTTTGTGGAGTTCAGAGGCAGATTTTACAAGGACAGTTTTACAGATATGGATTGTAGAGAAAACAAGCTAGACACAGGTGAATACAGAATGATCCAGAAAATGAGGAGCCAGGAGATTGAAACAAATTGCAAGAGTTACTTTAAGGACAAGCACAGCAATTCTATGAGAAGCTTCAAGAAGCCAGACTGAATCCCTCCGGTTAGAAATGCATTTGCACCAGAAGAACTGAGTTGAACCAGCCAGCCAGAATTCAGAAAGAACTAGAAAGCATGAACGTATTCAACAGTAATCCTTCTAGATGATAATTATATCAGGCCAATAAAAGTTACTTTTACAGTTAAAGTGGCTAAGTATCAGTACCTTGAGCAATAAACAGCTTCACACATCATTTTTATTAGAAAAATATTATTGCATTATGCTGTATACTCTTACTGGCTTATCAATAATATTTACATATCCTTGAATCATCCCTTATTAACCATTATTTAGACAGCTTAAAAATCTTAATAACTTACATGAGCCTTGTTGAGTAGTGGAGGGGTATTTATTGAAGTATTGATAACAGCCTAGAGGCTATCCGCCCCTGAGAAAAAGGACACACTTACCATAGCGACTGTTAACTGCCAGTCATCTGTGAGGAGCATCGAGGTTTATGGGCCCCTTTGCTAAGGAGAGCAGAAGGCCCAGTTTTGTTGCAGGACCTGTGCATGTGACCACAGATTACAGGAGATACAGGATGACCAGAGTTTCCTTTCATAGCACTCTTTTGCATCTGCCAGCTCACAATCTCCCTTCCCCTCCTCTGTGATATGCCCTATACTTTGAAATGGGTGTAAGAAATCATAAAGGAATAAAAATCTCAACAACACATAAAAGATTTTTTTAAATTAAGTTATTAACACAGTACTTTGAAAGATAAAAACACCATCTGGGAAAAGCGTTGGTCTTTTTTTATAAGAAAGATCATTACAAAGTGTTCACTAAACCAGTGCAATTGAATGCAAGCTCTGCCTGTGAATGGTCCATACTTCATTGTAATGCTGAGATTCTGTCAAAATTTATGTGCACAAAAGCACATATTGATTTCATAAAACACTGGAACGTTTATGGTGAGAGTTCTGAGAACTCTTTGACATGATGCATGAGACAACAGATCTTAGTAATGAGAAGCCAAATTTTCTTAGGAAATATTTGTTCAGTTAAAGTTGGGAGTTATATTTCTCATATAATCCACTCTTCACCCCTGCACTTCTGGCTGTTATTAATGTCTTAACCATGAGCTCACTATATTTAACCTATTCTATTAATATGAAAATACTGGAGAGCTACTGAGAAACCAAAACCATTCATTAAAAATCTTTTAGTTCGTTGGTTCTTCCAAAACCTAAGTGAAATAGATTTGATAATCTAATGCTTAAATTTAAAGAAGGAGATTTCAGGATCTCAATTTTCTATTTTAATGAACTGTCAGTAATATAAGTACTATTTAACCCAGTTTACATGGGCCAAACATTGGGCTAAGTATCTCACCAATAATTTATTCTAGTTTACTCTCAGTGATTGGGTAATCATTTTAAATCCTTAAAAGGAGGAAAAGGAAACAATATCCCATCATAGTGTGCTCTGAGCTTCCAAACCTATTTCCAGCTCTTATTATTCATTATTAACAATGAATTTCAGTTTCTTCGTTGCCAAAGTTTAATGAATCAAGACCAGAAAAATAAAGTGCCTTGGATTTACATCATGTAACCAGCCTACACTGAAATTTCAATGTCAACACCAACATTCGAGCAATTCCCTGAGACTTACCTCCTTTACCTCCAGTTTGGGGCTATAGGAAGATAGACATCAGAGCAAATCATGAAAGGACAACATCCAGCTACTAACAATCTAATCTAAGCTTGGCAGAGGAAGCAAATAGAGCACTATACGTAGCAATGTCAGTCTAAATGGTCTGCTGGGGTAAAGAGAAATGTCCCCAATAAAGGCAATAAGGCAACATGAATAAGGTGGGCACAGGAAAGAAAGTAATACAATCAACTCACATTTCAAATGTCTATTAGCAAGTTGACATGGACAATACCATCTAATTCACCTGAGAAATAGACATGCATGTGTATTTATGTGTGTGTATGTATGTGTGTACGTGCATTTACATGTGTGTATATGTATTTATGTGTGTGCATGTATTATGTGTATATGTATATGTGTATGTGTGTGCATGTGTCTATATATGTTTGCATGTGTGTACATATGTGTGTATGTGTATATGTATGCGTGTATATGTGTGTATATGTATGTGTGTGTATATATATGTGTGTGTACTGTGCATGTATGTACTGTTTATGTCTGTATGTGTATATATGTATGTCGTTCTGTGTATATATGTGCATTTGTAGGTATGCATTTGTGTATGTGTGCATATGTATGTAGGTGTGTATGCATTTGTGTTTGTGTGTATGCATTTGTGTTTCTGAGTACATGTATGTGTGTATGTGTGTGTGTTTATGTATGTGTATGTGTGCATATGCATGTGTATATGTATGTGTATGTTTATGTATGTGTGTATATGTATATGTGTATGTGTGTATGCTTATGCATGTGTGTATATGTATGTGTGTATGTATGTTTATGTATGTGTGTATATATATGTGTGATAGATGTATGTATGTGTGTATGTGTTTTTGTATATGTATGTGTGTCTATGTATATGCACATGAGTATATGTGTGTGTATGTGTGTGTGTGTGTTTCTGTGTGTCTGTGTGTCACATTTTTCAGCTGTAGAAGCAAGGGTAGACCATATTATTAGTTTCTATGAGCTTGTTCCTCATGTGTTATGAAATGAAGATGTCCATGCTAAACTACGTTCCTGATGCCTCTTCACTCACTCCTTCTCTCTGCTTTACTTGTAGTCCTGAGTATGAGTATTGAGTTTCTGGTCTATCTTTATTAATACTTCAAGAATTTCTTGCATTATATCTTGATAATATTTATTTCCCTCCTCCACTTTCCCCATTCCATATTCACCCAACATTTTGTCCTTTTTAAAAAATATGTACTAAAACCATCAGTTCTCATTAGTGCTACGTATAGACTCTTGGCTGTGTGGGTCATTCACTGGGGCTTATGATACTCTCTCAAAGACTACAATATCAAACAACACTAACACTTTCCTTCCCAGAAGAAATCAGTTAGCAATAGCTTCTTTTATATTTATGTCTCAACTACAATTTCCCCACCCTCTACTGCTCACACATCTCCTCCTCCTCCCCTCTCCTGCAGATCCATGCTTCCTCCATTTCCTTTCAGAGAACAGTCTCCAAGAGACAACAGCCAAATATGACAAAACAAGATATAACTAAACATGGTGAAAGCACTCATATAGAGGCAGGTCAAGTGGCCCAATAAGAGAAAAAGAGTCCCAAGAGCAGGTAAAGGAGTCAGAGGTACACACTGTTAGGGGTCCCACAAAAACACCAGGCTAACAGCCATAACATAAAAGCAGACACACAGACAACCTGGTGAAGAATCATGCAGGCCACAGGTTTGCTATTTCAATCTCTGTGATCATATGAGATCCCTGCTTAATTGATCATTGGGTTCTGTTCTCCTGGTACCCTCCATCCACTGGGACTTCTACAATCTTTCCCCTCCCACTTCCACAAGGTTCTCCTATTTCTGAGTAGATGAAGACCTCCAGTCTAGACTCTCCTTCTGGCTATAGGTCTCTGCATTTGCTCCCATCTGCTGCCTGAGAAAGTTTCTCTAATGACAACTGAACAAGGCACCAATCTATGAATATAGGAAAAAATATCATAATCTCATTGATATTTTATGCTTGGTTTTTTGTTTGGTTTGGTTTGGCTTTTTGATGCTGTTGTTGGCTTGTTTGCTTATTTTCAGTGTTATTCAATTCTATCCCAGGTCTCTGGTGTCTGGCCATCCAGCCAGTATAGGCATGAGCTCCCTGTTATGGTATAGGCCTCAAGTTAAATGAAACAATTATTGGTGATTTTCACAAGTTCTATACCACTGCTACCCAAGCACATCTTGTAGGCAGGAGACATTGTAGGTCATGGGTTTATGTCTAGGTTGGTATCCAAGTTTTTCTTTCTGTATCCTGCAGAGTATCTTCTTGCAGCAAAGGGACTAGAATATTGGGATGAAGGCTCCATGCAGGCACAAGATTAACTTCTCTATTTTCAATGTGCTTTGTGGATCATGTCCTTCGTAATGGGGCATCATTGTCAGACTCCAGAGAGCAACCTTCTTCTGTCCTTGCATCACCCTGGGCTGTTTAGGAAACCCATGGAGCCTCCTCACCTAACCAATCAACTGAATACAACACAGTTCCACCAGGTGAAACCTTTCCTGGCTATGAAAGATGATCAGCCCGGATGCCGTATCCGCCATTGCTGGGAGTCCTCACTAGAGTCAATCTCAAAATTCCAAGAAGCTCCCACTGTACTAGGTTTTTGGCTACCCCCAATGTTCCCCAATTCCAGCTGTCTTTCCATGCATTCTCTCCTCCCAACCTGACCCTTCCTGCTCCCATTTCTCACAAAATCTATTCTATTCCTTCTTCCCAGAGAGATCCATCCTCTTCATCTAATCTTTCTAGGTCTGGGTTGTGATCTATTATCATTTAGTTAACTGCTAATATACACATATAAGTGAATACATACTGTATTTATCTTTCCTAGTCTAGGTTGCCACATGCAGAATGATTTTTTATGTAGTTTTATCTATTTGTCTGCAAGTTTCATGATGTTTTTTGTTTTTAATAGCTGAGTAATACTTGTTCATGTAAATGTATCATGAATCATTTTCTTTATCCATGTTTGAGATGAGGAACATCTATGTTCCTAGCTTCTGACTATTATGAACAAACCTTCAGTGAACACAATTGGGCAAAGTCTTTGCAGTAGGATGGAGCGTCACTTGGGTATGCACTCAAGAATGTACAGGTGGGTTTTAAGGTAGATCAGTTCCAAGTTTTCTGAGGAACCCATATATTGAACCTTATAGAAAAGAAAGTAGGGAACAGGCCTGAACACATTGGTGTAGGAGACAACTTTCTGAACAGAGCACTGACAACACAGGCCCAAGGATCAATGATTAATAAATGGAAACTGATGAAACTGTAAGGAAAGGACACTGTCAGCTGGACAAAAAGACCGCCCACAGAATGCAAAAAGACTTTTTTTTTATTAACTCCATATCTGATAGAAGTCTAATATCCAAATATTTATAAAGAACTTAGGAAAAACCCAGTAATCCAATTAAAAATGGGGTACAGATCTATACACAGGATTCTCAATAGAGGAATTGCAAACGACTGAAAAGCACTTATAGAAATGTTCAAAATCCTTAGCCATCAGGAAAATGCAAATCAAAACTACTTTGAGATTCCCATTTAACACCTGTCAAAATGGCTAAGATCAATAACACAAGTGGCAGCTCATGCTGGTGAGAAGGTGGAGCTAGTGGAATCCTCCTCAACTTGCTGGTGGGAACGCAAGCCTGTATCTATAGCCTCCTAATGAGGGGCAGGACTTTGTGTTGCTTAAGCTCTCCATGCTAGGAATATGTCTGTCTTGAGCTTGTCCAAGTTGTACGTGCAACTGTCCAATTAAGAACCCCTAGGCACTGTTTTCCTGTGTTTCTCTACTGCCTCTTGTTTTGAGTATGAATTGTATAAATTAGTTATTCAGAATAGATGTCACTAATGTTGGACAGATGAAATTATTTAAAGGTGAATGAGGGAGC
Source organism: Apodemus sylvaticus (assembly GCF_947179515.1). NCBI lineage: Eukaryota > Metazoa > Chordata > Mammalia > Rodentia > Muridae > Apodemus > Apodemus sylvaticus. The sequence goes on along the minus strand of NC_067486.1, from coordinate 9,525,986 downwards.
AAAGCCCATGAGGTCACTTAGTCTGAGTTATTATTAGAAAATTCATTCTCTGGTTCTTGCAAATGCTGATTCCTACAGGAGGTAGAAATATACTTCTGGGTTAGAAGAGCTGCTCTTCATCAGAAGAATTTGGATTCTGCTTCTCTGAGATAACACTTAGGTCCCAAGTGGAACAGCTAGTGGAGAGAAAGGTCTTTTGTCAGCACATTCCTTCCCTGTAAGCCTTGCTTTATCTCACAAAGGTTGGGAAGAAGCAACTAATCATTGTTGGGGCTCAGTACAAAGTCCTTCAGGCTCCAAGTCTGGATAAAGACCAAGAAGAAAGAAACAAAAGAGGGGAAGGAAAGCTAATTAAGGATCTGATGAGAGCAGCTATTGCAGAATGTGGAGCACCTGGTTAGAAAGGTCTGTACTTTGCAGGTGAATCTGGGGATTGGGGCCAGTGGTTTTCATGACAAAGGAAACCTGTTAAAGCTCCCACCAAGCACATAGAAGTAATGCAAGCTTATATCTATGTTAAATAAATTACTTTAAAATAAAGGAGAAATTTTCTATTTCTTTAGGATATATGGGGGTTGTGGAAGGTACAGCTATAGAAAATGTTCTAGAAAAGGGGAAGCAGAGAGATGGAGAAGAAAAGAAAGACAGCTGAAAAGGAGGAGGAGTCTTTGGAGTGGACACATTTCTAGCTGTGGCAGTGATTACTGATGAACTGAAAGCTTGGGTTGGTGCTTAAAGGTGCTATCTGAAAGGGTCACGTGGAAACTGATAAGAGAACTCCTGGAGTAACAGTTCTACCATATCCTTAGGAATAAAGTCAAAGAAACAGAAATGAGACCTATAAAACTGTCACGCTGCCAAGCAGTCCTGCGACCACAAATCCATTGAAACTGGGTGAGGAGAGTCTTGGAGGAGCTCGGGTTGAGGAAAAATATGTTCAAATACATTGTATGAAATTATGGAAAAGTAAATTTTTAAGAAATGTAAAATATTATGCTAACTAGCCTCATCCAGAGGACCATTTAGAAGCAGCAGACCACCCTTCAACAGAGAGGTCTTTATACCCTTGCACATTCAGTGAGACCTCAGAGGTAGGATCAGGTCAATCAGGATGTATGAACACAGGCCTTCTGACTGCAGCTGCTTTGGTGGCAAGCAGAAACTTGGTAGACATCAGACAATGGGAATCACTGAGCCCTCATATTTTTGGAATAAGAAGGCATTTTTGAAACCTTGGATATGCAATGGTTTGCTAGGACTGCCATAGAAGGTTCTATAAATTAGACAAATGGTTGTCTCTTAATTTAAAAAGCTAGGGGTCTGAGATCAAGGCTTTGAGGAATAGCTCTGCTCTACATCGCTGTACTTGGCATTTGACATCCATGGCTTTCTGTCTTCATCCAGTTTTCCCTTTATGTGTGCTTGTCTCCACATAAAAATATTTCATTTTTAGAAATAGGCAGTCATGTTGTATAACCAACCATCTATTAACCAACATTGTACTTAATCACTTCTATAAGTAAATAATGTTGTGATCGGAGAGACTAGGAAATAATAGTTGACTATAAAGAATTTAAAACTAGATAGGACATAATTTGTTTTTATAGTGATAACAAGGTTTCATCACATTTAAGTAAAGAAGTGCTTTAGAGTGTCAACTACTGCTTACCAGTTTTAATTTCCCTTGAACTTAATGATGAATCTGAGTACATTTTGTCCTAAACAACTCTATACATGTTTATCAATACACGGTGGGACATATGGAGGCCTTTGAGGCTTCATTACTCATATTGTTGAATCGTAATTGATTTTCCCATGTGAATATTGGGCTGAATGCATTTTATTCATTTAAATAAAAACCACTCATTTCTTGTGCAGTGTGTGACAGTGGCTGTTTCCATGACTAACAACAAGTATTCCGTATGCGACTTCTCTGAGCGCCACATGCCATTTCTGCCACTTCTCGCAACAAGATGTTCTGTCGTTAATGGTTCTTTTCTGGGAACCAGGCAACAAAATCGTATGGTTCACAGAATAATAACACTTAGTTCCAATCATCAGCAAGGGAAAATCGCGATGTTAATATGAAAAATGTTTGCATTCATCATTTTAACAGGCGCATTGAAAATCTACTGAGATCCTATAAATGGTGAAGACACTGCTCTTTACTGTGAGGTTCTTTACTTTGTGGAGGGTGAAGATGAAATGTGAGGTTGAGGTCCCTGGAACACTGCCAAGAATAAGCTAATTCAGACCTATAGGGGCCAGTAATACAGAATGACAACCAAAAAAACTCCCAAGGCCATTGTCAGTTATATTGCTTACTGAGGTCAAGAGTTCATGTTGCGAACCATGGAGAAAGCTAAAAGAGGAACTTCAACTCATGGGTTAGATTTCCTTTTACTAAAGGTGGAAAGAAGAGGAGAGAGGTGAGTAGAATCTATCTGAAGCACACACACGACACAAAATCAGAGTAGAATAACTTTCTTATCAATAATTGAAAGCATACTTCAGAAGAGCTAAATAAGTACTCAAAACATAATCAGCAAAGTAAAGTAATACATGCTTAAGTGGGGTATCATGCTAACGGCCCTGACTTGATCATCAGACATTATACGTATGTGTGAAGCACACACACACACACACACACACACACACACACACACACACTGTGCCCCCATAGAGATGGGCAGGTATTATGTGTCAATGGAATTTAAAATGTATGATACATCTGAATTAAAATGTCTTTATGGAACACTATGCTGCATATGCCTTATATAAAAAATAAGAAGAAGAGCCCAAGTCATTAATAATAAAATTACAGGAGAGGAACATCCTGGCTGTTGAAGCTTTGGCCAGTCTGCTACAAAACTGGGGTGTCATCACACCAGTGATGTCTCTGTGTCTGCCACAAAGCCCAGCCAAACAATCAGGAAGAATTACACCCCAAATGAAGAGGCAAATGCAGCTCTGCTCCCCTCTGAAGGTATTCCTGTCTAGACTTGAGCTTGCTCAACTTTCCAAAGTAAACATGTGAAAGAAACAAATCGGAAGTTTCCTGCCGAGGCCTCTCATTTCAACCTTCTGAAAACACAGGCTGTAGGAAGAGCCCACCCCCTCCCTCCCTACCAAGCTTTCTCTGCTCCTTCACCCATGTATTCTCTCTTGTTCTCCTGCCCTTTCTCTCTCTCCTTCTTGCCCCCTCCTTCTCTTCTTTCCTGCATCTTCCCCTTCTCCTTCCTTGCTCTTCTCTTCCCTGTTTTCCTCTGTTCCTCCCCTGCCCCTCTCTTTCTCCGTTTCTTCTTCACTCTCTACTTCTGTCTCTTTTCCTTTTCCTCTCTCCACCCACTCTCTTTAAGGTCACCAATCTCAACCTGACAAATATATACAGAATAATCATGGGACTTGCTCTTTGTGCCCAGGCATCTTACCATAATTGCCTGCGATGATTCTTTAAAAGTAGAGCAGATGGTGATACATCAGGGTCAGGAAATGATCAGATCCCCAGAGTACCAAGGCAGGGAAAGCCACCTTTCATACCCACTCTTATTTTGTATCTATTGCTTTTCCTAGGACTGAGTAGAATACATCTCCTGGTTTGTACCCAGTTCTTATTGATGCTTCTTGCTTCTGAGCAGGGAAGTTACAAATATAGTTACTAGTTACAGTCAACCTTCACTGAGCTGGCCAAGAAAAATGAAGAAATGCAAAGGCCTTGATATTGACAGAAGCAACATATTTTCTTTCACATGAGACACCTAACCCGCAAGTTTTCTCTTCTTGCTTTGTGCTCATGATCCCTCCGAAGCCTCCTGTACACCACAGGATTGGTTTGTGTACCAGTCCTGGACTCAGAATACTAGTCATCTGACTTTGAACCCAAAAGCTTTTTTCTATTCTGCCTTCCATTTTCAGTTGTCCCAGTGTGTCAAAATCACTATTCTTCTCTCTGGAATTTATGGCTAAAGGAGCCATTACTTGTCATCAAGGGCCATCTGCACAGTGTCATTAGGTAGTAACACACAGCCACTGTTAAGCTCTGAGATATTACATTTCTCAGAATGGTTATCAATACCACTCCATCCATCTTACACATTCCCCAAACAAAAACGTTAATAACTGTTATACTCACAGAGGCACTTGAACAGAGAGCATACCATGGTGATATAATCAGAACCGCCCTTTACAACATAATCACAATTTTTTTTTTTCTGAGACAGGGTTTCTCTGTGTAGCCCTGGCTGTCCTGGAACTCACTTGGTAGACCAGGCTGGCCTCAAACTCAGAAATCTGCCTGCTTCTGCCTCCCAAGTGCTGGGATTAAAGGTGTGTGCCACCAGCACCCAGCTCATAATCACAAGGTTACAAACAGAAATTAGATACATTTTATTTTTAATTTTGGCTTTGTATTTTATTGTCTAGGACAGACAAATCTCGAGCAGGTGTAACCAGACACGCAGAGTGCTATTTCTGCATTGTGAGGATCCCCTAGCTTGGGCTATGAGCTAGATGATTACCTTGTGGTCCAGGGTGTCTCCTAGGGAAATGATTTCCAACCACTGTGAGATATCAGATATCACCTGTAGTTACAGCAGATGATATTTCCCCATTTTGTTTTAATTTATACATTTATTACTTATTTATTTACTTAAATTTTGGCTTATTTTATAACCTAAATGACCCATTGTTAATTCATCTGTATATCAGTAGTAATACCTCTATTGACCCAAACTTTTGTCCAGTTCAGATTCTACAGGTTTATAAAGCACTTGAAGTCAAAGTCCCTAACTTCAAATTACTTGACTGTCTAAGAAACAGTTTGTAATAGTAACTGACAAGGATGGATGATTGATTTCTAGGTTGGTGTTTCCTATTCTAATCATCAATATAGACTTTTTAGCATGAAGATGAAGAAAGAAGTATTTGTGTTTCTTTCTGGTCAGTTTCTTTCTTCTTTCTTTCTTTCTTTTTTTTTTTTTTACCAAACTCAAAGCTCCTTAATTCTGTTGCTCATTCTCTTACTAATGTCAGTGATGCTAATGAACATGGTGACTAATAATGAATGGGATATGATCTGGGATCTGGAAGTATGAGGATTAGTAGTCAGGAGTAAAGAGGCACACACCCTCAAGCTCGGGCTCAGCTCCAGACAACCATGCAGGATAGCAGCTGGTTAGCATGCTTTTAAAAAATTGGTAGCCCATATCTCCTGTGTGTTCTTTTAAGCTTTTCAGTATTGCTACATAATTTGAAGTGATAGCCCATGGGACCTACATGTAAAAGAAATACCCTGAATGTGCAGGATTTGATGTAGAGCTTGGTTGTGCTCTTGTGGTCCCATCACATTGAAGGAAAGGGGCCTTGGTGTATGCCTGAGTCACAACATTGTGCCGTGATATGGGAAAAGGTGCTGACTTGATTCTTTTGAGAGCCACTGAGCTTGTCTCCAGTGATTGGAAACTTATTCCAGGTTTGACAAAAAGTCTGCTTTCGGAAAGATTTTAGGAAGTCCTGCCTTGAAAAAAAAATCTGCTTTTAGTAGTAAACTAACTAAGATATGGTCCCCTTTACCAGGAGCCCAGTGAAAGACATTTAAAGAATTAGAAGATCGTAAGGTAAACTTTTAAAAACATAGATATTAGATGTTGGATGCCTGAGAAGTTCCTCCGAATCATGGAGTATTGCTTTTAAAGAAATTACAATTAAACATACTTTTACAGAAAGGGCACTGGTAATTTCAGCCTCTGTCACTTAACCCCATTATATTTTCATCAAATCAATTTATCACTCAATGACAGAATCTTTGACACTGTCCATTTTAAACACTGATATCACCTGTTTGACCTTTGGTGCATTACACCACGATTCATTCTGAATTGCCAGGAAGCATAGTTATATTGAAAACTCAGAATGACTCTTTCAAGTATTTTATTGTTTCATGTTTTTATGTGGAATTAATGAGAGGGAATAGAAAGAAAAGGGACAACAGAACTATACAGCAAGATAATCACCAAACACAACTGAGCCCTAGAAGGAAACTTAGCTGCAAAGGTCTTGGGAAGGAGATGTGACTGCATGTGAGTCCCTTTATTGTATCATGACAGTAAGTCACAAACCTAGAACTGATGTCTTCCACAAGTGAGAATCAGTTGAATTGTCAGATTCAAAGCATTGTCTTTCCTGACCTTTTCCAATGTTTTAGGAAGATGAAGTAGAAACTGCAGCTTTGAGAGCAATGAGTGGCAGCCCACAGTCCATGAGTAGGTTCAGAGGGCTTCTTACACTGTAGGTACTAAACACAGTCCTATACCATCAAACTGATCACTGTCAGAGAACATGAAACTAGCAGCACTGAAACCCGAAGGTGTTCTGCTACCTGCTAGGAGGTCCGATGCTCCTATATAAGTACCAATCATACAGTGATTCTTCAAGAAAATAATGACGCTTGGAACAGCAGGAGACATTTTAATGAAAAAAAAACAATAAGAGAAAAATATGTAAGCTACTTCTGATACAGAATTCATTTGTCTTGGATCATTGGTGGAGGGGCTATGCAGGACAAATGTTTTCTATAAAACATCTTTCCTAAATTGTTGCAGGATCCAAAACAGGAAAGAAACTAAAGTTCTTGCATGTGTATGGGTGTAATGCATGCAAATCCTGTGGCATGGGGAGAAGCAGTAGACCATCTCTCTTATGGCTTCTACAAAACCTTGGAAACAGTGCTGACCCCAGAGGGGATGGTATGAGCTCGTTCACACTTGTACTTTAGTCTGGGTCTGGGAAGAGTTTTTGTTTGTTGGTTTGTTTTGTTTTGTGTATATATATACACAAAACATATATATATATATATGTATATACACACACACACACATATATGTGTATATATATATATATATATATATATATATATATGTATATATGCAACTTTCATAGGCCCTAAACTTCAATGCTCACCGCCATTTGCTTTGAAGTCCCACATAAATAATAACATCCACTGCAGACTGAGTAGGAATGTGAAGAAATGTTTTTGACTTGAAGCACCAACTGAGAAGAAGTGAGAGAAAGTTTAAAGCTGAGATCTTCCTAACAATAAATAGTGACAGTGAAAGTAGCTATTTTTGTCATCTCAAATACTTTCAGCATTTTCCTTTACCTAGTATGTAAAGGAAAAAAATATTATTTTCATCATCTGCTGAAAAGCATGTCAAAAACTCCACTCTTGTCTGTAGAGGCGATCATCCATTCAGGTCAGGGGTATAGCCATAGGCTCATACAGGAAGGAGGCATCAAATTCTGATTTTGTGGCATGTGTTGGTTTTTTAATTTTAACTCCCATGTTTATGGATTTTACTATTATTTTCATCCTAAATTAACATTTATACTTAGATGCTTTCTCATTTATGATATATTATTCTGATAATGGGGACTCATGAAAGTAGCCTCATCAATATTTACAAACTCTGGGTCTGCCTCTGGTAAGAAAGCTATAACCAAGCACAGACAGGTAGACTGGATATGGATAAGCTCTGAAATCATACATCACATTGAAATGATGGTTAGTGATGTGAGTTAGAGAAAGAAACTTTAGAAGAAGCTGAGCTAAGATAAGACTATCCACCAGTAGATTAAATCAAATATATACCCATAATACCATCTTTCCTGATGTCATTGACCCTGGTACACTAAGTGCCATCTCTGCTATTTTTTTTCACAAGGTCCCTTAATGGCACCATATTGTTTTGATTTCATTATTCTAAATAATCATTTTTATATACATTTGTTCAAAACTATAATGACGTCTTTTGGATATGTCTCAATACTTTTGGCTTGCATTTATGTAATGCTTATAGACTGAACATAATAACCATTGATAATAATGTATTAAAAATTGGAATATTATACTGCAGAGTGTGAATCAATGATTTGGAACTGGAGCCATCTTGAAATGGCTTCTTGTCAATGTAATATTTTGCCTTTTATTCAATGACCAGTTGAGGATAAAGACTTTGTCATCTCTAAGAGTAATTCCCCTCCCCAAACAAAACACACACATGTCATAGACAGAGAACAATGGGAATTTCCAGACCATAATGGCAGAGGCACTAATTAAATAGTCATAGCATTTGTACCATAAATGCATTTCATTGACTCAGACATATAAAAAAATGAGTTCTCCCTTAAACGTAAGTTTAAAGGAGTTAGCTAACTGCAATTATAAAGAAAATTCCTGAGGTCCAGACATGCAGATGAGGGAGCCCAAATATGGAAACAATGATTGTATAAGAAGCCACACCCATAGCTGGGAGTATATAAAGGTCCCAGAAAGGGAGTGATTTTCAAACTCAGAATCTTTTGTTGTACTTAGCTCACCTTATACCTGCCATCAATATGTCCTACGGCTGCTATTCTGGAAACTTCTCTTCCCGCTCCTGTGGAGATCACCTGAGCTACCCTCACTCCTCTTGTGGCTCTTCTTACCCAAGCCACCTACTCCAGAGCACTAGCTTCTGCCCCACCAGAACCTGCCATCTGGGCTCCTCTCTTCACAGTGGCTTTCAGCAGAACTGCTTCCAGCCCATCAGATGCCAGACTTCCCATGTGGTGAACAGCTCCTGCCAGCGGCCCTGCTACAGCAGCAGAGTATCCAGTGTCTGCAGTCCCTGCAGAACCACATATGCTGGCTCTCAGGGCTTTGGATCCAGCAGCTGCCACTCTCTGGGTTATGGGTCTAGAAGCTCTTACTCTCTGAGCTGTGGGTCCAGTAGCTTTAGACCCCAAGGGTTCTCTTCTCTGGGCTATGGTTCTGGATTCTGCCACCCATCCTATGTGCCCTATAGAACCTGTCAATCTCCTTGCTACAGACCAAGCTGTGGCACTGGATCTGGATTCTAATGATCTGTATCCTAACTTGAGACCACCATCATCCACTCCTGGATCCCTGGCCTTTGTTGTTTTCCTTTGGCTGGGAAGAATTGTCCTCTGGTTCCCTGATTGTCAATTCTTCACTTCCTTTCTGACCTGGCTGAAGGGTGTCCTTTGAGAACTCTGTAATTAATCTCTTAACTTAAAAATAAAGCCTGCATTGCAAATGAAATTTATAGTGTTGAATTTCTTCCCAAATTTATGAATACTAAAATTTTAAGCTAATGAATATACTGATTTAATATTTATCTATACTTGATTTTGTGAGTTATTTATTGTATGCTTGCTTTTGTGGTTGTGAAACATGAAATTGATTAGTATTAAGTGGACAGCATGCACAGGGATTCAGGTTTTGAAGTTCTATTAAGTTGTTAATTGGATAAATATCTTACGTGCCTCAGATAGTTTTCTTACTTAAGAACATAAAGTAAAATCTTTCTATTTGAAAGTATAGATTCTATTAATGAAATTCCAGATGCAGAAAATAAATTGATTTCTATTAGTAGAGGTTTCTCAACTTAATGCCAACTGGTCTACCTGCAAAAGATAAAATGTATTTAGATTTTATGGCTATGGGCTCCCTTGTTCACTTATATTAAATGTTTTGATCAAAATGTCTCTAATGGGTTCCTGTCTTGAGTGACAGTTTAACAGATGGTAATCTCTTTTAGGAGGCTGTGAAACCTTTATTAAGTTGAGGCCTAACTCAACTTAATAGGTCAGCAATAGTGCGGACTCTGTGATCTGTATTTCCTTGTCTTCCACAATCTGAATTCTCAGCATCTCATACTTCCAGCATCACAGGTAGAACCACTCTGCTCTGGTTTCCTATGTTGGATTTGTAATCCTATGGAATGGTGAGTGCCTGTGAATCTTTCCCATACATTGCTCTGCCAGCTATCTGGACATGACAACACTAAAAGAAACACAGAGGAAATGAAAATGACTGCATCAATTATGGGAAACAATACAGATTCCAAAATGTTAGGAAAAGAACTGACATATGATATAGCAAGTCCAGGACTGATTATATAGCTAAAGAAGATATAATCGGTATGCTTAGAAGACATGAGCATACTACTGTTCACAATACACTAGAAGTAGAAGAATACACTGATAAAAGATTGTAGAAAATGTGATACATATTCACAGTCAAATATAAGCCATTAAAATGATGAGCTGGTATCCTTCAGAGAATATGAATTAAAAGAGACATTAGTATGTTACAGGATATAAGACAAACTCAGAAATTCTGAATGATCTCACCCACATGTGTAACATGAAAAGATTGCTCTTACACATATTATTTAACCCAATTTATGTGTCATTCTGGAACTCCCTATGGTTCTCATGGCTTGCTTCCCAGCTCAGTCCAGTCTCTCTTGCACTGCCTCCAAGGTCTCCCTCCCCTCCCTCTGCCTGCATCTCAACTTCTCCAAAGTTCTGTTCCAACTCCTCCCTATTACTTTCCACCCCAGCTCCTTAAGATGCAAAAAGATGCATTCCTTTCTCAACTAGTAAGCTTGGGAAGATCTTTCTTAGTCTCTAGGGCAGGTTTCCTTTCCTTTAAAGACAGATGAGGGAGTGGCATTTACATATATAGCTAGCCTGGGACTGAGGGCTGCAAAAACAATTGAAAACACAAGGTTACCCTATGAAATTTAGGAGGACCCTACAAATTTAGGAGGGCACACAAAGGAAATGGCAGGAGCCTATTTTTCAGCCTATCTCTTGTGATCCTTTAACAGCTCAAAGGGAGATTTACCATGCTTGACACTGGAGAGTCTGTCAGTATGTGACTCTGGGAAAGAACACTATTACTACAACTTCATTTAAATTATTTATATATGTATACACATACACTTGTATATTATGCATTTATTTTTGGATTGAAATTCTGTTAAGTAGTAGGGAATTCATTCCTGGGACTGCAAACCTCACCAATTGGTCATAACTAATAATGAAGTCATGTCCCCCCTAGAAGAAAACCTTTAATTGCCACTTTCCTAAACCACTGTAATTCCTAACTGCATTGTAAAGACGATCCCTATATAAACAAACAGGTGTAGCTCTCTTTATACCATCAATTAAGTTTCTTTTTGCAGCAGACAAAAATCATCACCATCACAGAAATTGACAACTGGTCAAAAGGCAGAGAGCAATTAGCTGTGAGGAGCTGATCCCCAAATGAAATATCTACCATATAACCTCTATGCCTGGTGTTTTCAAAACATTGCAGAAGAAAGGGCAGAACATCACTGAAGAAAGGATGGAACTGTTTTAGGGCCAGTAGATGTCTACTGTGAGATTGTGTCTGTTATCTATGACAAATATCTGAACTCCTGACTTCTTAACAACCTGGCTCTAAACAAAACTTTCTCGCAAGGACAGCATAAGTTGATATGACATCATAGATGAGGGAAATCTCATGAAACCCCACATCAAGTTAAATAACTACAGGCAATTCATGTGATTTTTTTTCAGGGTTAAGGGCCTTAATAGGCTATATAATCCCAAGTAGCCAACCTTGTACACATATACATACAAGCAATACTAAATGGACTCTGCTGGTTGTATTTATAACTGCAAATATATCCTATAAAATTAATAAAGAATAAAAGTTATGAATTGGGAAGTACTGGGGGACACAAGAGGAGTTGGAATGAGGGAAGCATACAGTGGTATTGACTCCAATACAGTATTCAAGTATGAAATATTAAAAAAAATAAATTAAGAAATTCTTGTGCAACTATATAAAACATTTTAATCCTATGGCTTAAAGACCAAAGAAAGGCTTTCAGTATTTTAACAAGAAAGAAGCAATAGATACTTGAGAATATAGATGTTTTCATCTGAATGTTATGCAAAGCATAATTTTAAAAAAAAAACCCACAGTAACATTAACATGTGTAATATTGTGATTTCATGTAGCAGTTAACACAAATTTAATTTAAAAGCACACAAAGAAGTTATTTCTGTAATCTGGAGCCAACAGCATGGAAGTAGAGTATATGATAGTAAATAAAATGACCAGACTTAGAAAGACAAAGAGTGTATTTACTTCCATATGGAATCTGAAAATGATGATCATATAGAATCAGAGAACTAGATGGTGTCTAGACTCCAAGGTGAAAAAGAACAGGAGGAAATGGAAGACAGCCTACACTTTGATAAACTGAAAGAGTTGCTTTTAATGATTCATTGTACCGAGTGGTAACCAAATTTAATACATAGCATATCATTAAACTATAAAATTAAATAGTATTCTCTCTTTAGTTTTTATTTAAATTATCTTATAAATAAAGTTAAAGATAACAGCATTTGTATCTTTAGATGTGAGTATTTGATGAGTATTTAAAAATATTTTTTCAGGGTACTCATGTCTGATTTATATTCCAACACATTTCAGAAACAGATGTGAGGATAGACAGCCTTATTTAAGTTCCCTCTAAGTGATAAAATAGATGATTCATGAAAATTCCTATAAATGCCCTTCCTTTATTCTATACAGCTGTATTAGTCACTGTTGTATTGCTGTGAGGAGACACTATGACCAAAGCAAGTCTTATAAAAGAAAGCATTTAATTGGGGGTTTGCTTACAGTTTCGGAGGGTTAGTTCATGATCTTTATGGCAGGGATCCTGTCATCCAGCTAGGCAGGCATGATGCTGGAGAAGGAGCTGACACCTTTACATCCAGATCCCACAGAGAGCATGCAGAGAGGGGGGGATAGGAGAGAGAGAGAGAGAGAGAGAGAGAGAGAGAGAGATTGGGCATAGAATGAGCTTTTGAAACCTCAAAGCCTACTTCCAGTGGCATACCTCTCCAACAAGGCCACGCCTCTTCATCCATTCAAATAGTTCAACTGGAATCTAAACATGGAAATATTAGAGCTTGTATCTGGGGGAGTGGTGGTTGTTCTCACTTAATCCACCACAGCAGCACTAGAGAAATACAGGTCATATAAGCATGTTAGGGACATCTTTTATAATTTATATATAAAAATATTAGTAAAAAGCACTGTAAAATGACAGCAATATCTACCCTAGATAAAGACTCAAAACAACACGTCTGTATTCCCAGTCTCAAAACATATGAAGCTGAGGAAAGATAAATGCTGTGACTTCAAGACTAGCCTGGCTTTATAGTGAGCTCCAGGGAAGTTTTAGGTAGAACTGGGTCAGAAAACAGAAACAACAAAAAAGCAAAGGTAAACAGATAGTTATCATGTTATCTAAATATTAAATCAGTGTTTTTAATCACCCAGAAATTAAAAATAAGACACCAATCTCTGTATGTCTTTTTGCATTTCATCTGAATCTTTAAGTCTCATCATTCATACTCAAACTGGTAACCCAGTGCCTTGTTTCAAGTCAGAGGTTTTCAGTCATTTTGCCTTTAAACTTACTCATTCAAACCATGTCTCTCATTCTCTCATTCAATTTACCTTATGTTTTCACATTATACTAGATTTAAGAATATATATATATATATATATATGCCACAACAAAGTATTTTAGACATGGAAAATCATTGGTGCCAAACAGAAGATTTTTATTCAACTCAAATAAACATGATGACACTATTGCAGTCTTCACTGTAGGTGCAAATAATTATCAGTCATAATATAAATAAGTGCACAGCAATGTTTCACTAAATACACTAAAGGGACATTCCTTTCCATGACTGGGTGGCACTAAAGGCATAGAGTTACAACAGTTCTGATATAGAAGCAGCTACAACAATACATTAAATTAGCCTATAAAAATAAAACAAGAGTTTAATTTATCTGCAATTTCAGAAAATTTAGAAATGAATAATTATATGTCAGATGTGATGCCATATACCTCCAACTGACCAAGCCGGCTCAGTCAGTCAACTAGGTCTTGAAGGAAGGATTGAGGATTGAAAAGAAAAGGACAATTATGCAACACTATAACATGACTCCAGCCAGTGCTGGAGCTGAAGTGGGTTTATTTATTTATTTTTTCTAGTCTGCTCTTATATCATTCTACATACATACAAAGAATATGGTCAGTCCTAAGGTGTAAACAGAGTAATTAAGGAACAGACAAAATACAAGCAAAATTCCCATGATTACTGTATTCAGGGACTTTTTTTTTGAAAAATTTTTTTATTGATATATTTTTTATTTACATTTCAAATGATTTCCCCTTTTCTGGGTCCCCACTTCCCACAAGTCCCATAAGCCCTCTTCTCTCCCCCTGTTCCTCCATCTAAACCTTCCCGCTTCCCTGTTCTGGAATTCCCCTATACTTTTCACTGAGTCTTTCCAGAACTAGGGGCCACTCCTCCATTCTTTTTGAACATCATTTAATATGTGGATTATGTCTTGGGTATTCAAAGTTTCTAGGCTAATATCCACTTATCAGTGAGTGCATACCATGACTGATCTTTGGAGACTGGGTTACCTCACTTAGTATGATGCTCTCCAGCTCCATCCATTTGTCTAAGAATTTCATGACTTCATTGTTTCTAATGGCTGAATAGTACTCCATTGTGTAAATATACAACATTTTTTGTATCCATTCCTCCGTTGAAGGACACCTGGGTTCTTTCCAGCTTCTGGCTACTACAAATAGGGCTGCTATGAACATAGTGGAGCATGTGTCCTTATTGCATGCTGCAGAATCCTCTGGATATATGCCCAGGAGTGATATAACAGGGTCCTCAGGAAGTGTCATGCCAAGTTTTCTGAGGAACCGCCAGACTGATTTCCAAAGTGGTTGCACCATCTTGCAATCCCACCAGCAGTGGAGGAGTGTTCCTCTTTCTCCACATCTTAGCCAACACCTGCTGTCTCCTGAGTTTTTGACCTTAGCCATTCTGACTGGTGTGAGGTGAAATCTCAGGGTTGTTTTGATTTGCATTTCCCTAATGAATAATGATGTTGAACATTTCTTAAGGTGTTTCTCAGCTCTCCAAAGTTCTTCAGGTGAAAATTCTTTGTTTAGCTCCGTACCCCATTTTTAATGGGGTTATTTGGTTCTCTGGGTTCTACCTTCTTAAGTTCTTTGTATATGTTAGATATTAGCCCTCTGTCAGATTTAGGGTTGGTGAAGATCCTTTCCCAATCTGTTGGTTGCCGTTTTGTCCTTTTGACAGTGTCCTTTGCCTTACAAAAACTTTGTAGTTTTATGAGGTCCCATTTGTCAATTCTTGATCTTAGCGCATAAGCTATTGGTGTTCTATTCAGGAACTTTTCCCCTGTACCCATGTCCTCAAGGGTCTGCCTCAGTTTCTTTTCTGTTAGTTTCAGTGTGTCAGGTTTTATGTGGAGGTCCTTAATCCATTTGGAGTTGAGCTTAGTACAAGGAGATAAGAATGGATTGATTTGCATTCTTCTGCATGCTGACCTCCAATTGAACCAGCACCATTTATTGAAAATACTATCTTTTTTCCACTGGATGCTTTCAGCTCCTTTGTCAAAGATCAAGTGACCATAGGTGTGTGGGTTCATTTCTGGGTCTTCAATCCAATTCCATTGATCCGCTTGCCTGACATTGTACCAATACCATGCAGTTTTTATCACTATTGATCTGTCGTAAAGTTTAAAGTCTGGGATACTGAATCCCCCCTGAAGTTATTTTCCTGTTGAGAATAGTTTTAGCTATCCTGGTTTTTTTGTTATTCCAGATGAATATGAGAATTGCTCTTTCTAGTTCTATGAAGAACTGGGTTGGGATTTTTATGGGGATAGCATTGAATCTGTAGATTGCCGTTGGCAAGATGGCCATTTTAACTATATTAATCCTGCCAATCCATGATCATGGAAGATTTTTCAATTTTCTGGGATCTACTTCGATTTCCTTCTTCAGAGATCTGAAGTTCTTGTCATATAGATCTTTCACTTGTTTGGTTAGAGTCACCCCAAGATACTTTATGCTGTTTGTAGCTATTGTGAAGGGAGTCATTTCCTTAATTTCCTTCTGAGTCTGCTTATCCTTTGAATACATAAAGGCTACTGATTTGCTTGAGTTGATTTTGTAGCCGGACACTTTGCTGAATTTGTTTATCAGATGTAGGAGTTCTCTAGTAGAGTTTTTAGGGTCACTTAAGTATACGATCATATCATCTGCAAATAGTGATAGTTTGAATTCTTCCTTTCCAATTTGTATCCCTTTGACCTCCTTAAGTTGTCTAATTGCTCTAGCTAGGTCTTCAAGAACTATACTCAAAAGATATGGAGAGAGGGGTCAGCCTTGTCTAGTCCTTGATATTAATGGGATCACTTCAAGTTTCTCTCCATTTAGTTTGGTGTTGGCTACTGGTTTGCTGTATATTGCTTTTACTATGTTTAGATATGGACCTTGAATTCCTGTCTTTTCCAAGACTTTTAGCATGAAAAGATGCTGAATTTTGTCAAATGCTTTTTCAGCATCTAATGAAATAATCATACGTTTTTTTTCTTTGAGTTTGTTTATGTAGTGGATAGCATTTATGGATTTCCTTATATTGAACCATCCCTGCATCCCTGGGATGAAGCCTACTTGATCATGGTGGATGATCGTTTTGATGTGTTCTTGGATACAGTGGGCAAGAATTTTATTTAGTATTTTCGCATCGATATTCATAAGGGAAATTGGCCTGAAATCCTCTTTCTTAATTGGATCTTTGTGTGGTTTTGGTATCAGCGTAATAGTGGCTTCGAAGAAGGAGTTGGGTAGTGTTCCTTCTGTTTCTATTTGGTGGAAAAGTTTGAAGAGTATTGGTGTTAAGTCTTCTTTGAAGGTCTGATAGAATTCTGCACTGAAGTCATCTGGTCCTGTGCTTTTTTTGGTCGGAAGCCTATCTATGACCCCTTCTATTTCTTTAAGGGTTATGGGTCTGTTTAGATGGTCTATTTGATCCTGGTTTAATTTTGGTAATTGGTATCTGTCTAAGAAAATGTCCATTTCCTCCAGATTCTCCAGTTGTGTTGAGTACAGGTTTTTGTAGTTGGATCTGATGATTTTTTTTAATTTCCTTGGTTTCTGCTGTAATATCTCCGTTTTCATTTCTAATTTTGTTAATTTGGATACTTTCTCTGTGCCCTTTGGTTAATCTGGCTAAGGATTTTTCTATCTTGTTGATTTTTTCAAAGAACCAACTTTTGGTTTTGTTGATTCTTTGAATGGTTCTCTTTGTTTCTACTTGATTGATTTCAGCCCTGAGTTTGATGATTTCCTGTCTTCTTCTCCTCCTGGGTGAATTAGCTTCTTCTTGTTCCAGGGCTTTCAGTTTTTTCATTAATCTTCTAGTGTATGCTCTCTCGAATTTCCTTTTGGAGGCACTCAAAGCTATGAGTTTTCCTCTTAGCACTGCTTTCATTGTGTCCCATAGATTTGTATATGTTGTGCCTTCATTTTCATTAAATTCTAAGAAATCTTTGATTTCTTTATTTCTTCCTTGACCAAGGTATCATTGAATAGAGTATTGTTCAGTTTCCATGTATATATGGTCTTTCTGTTGTTTTTACTGTTACTAAAGACCACTTTTACTCCATAGTGATCTGATAGGAGGCATGGGATTATTTCAATCTTCTTATATTTGTTGAGGTCTGTCTTGTGACCAACTATATGATCTATTTTGGAGAAGTTACCATGAGGTGCTGAGAAAAAGGTATATTCTTTTGCTTTGGGATGAAAAGTTCTATATATATCTGTTAACTCCAATTGGTCCAAAGATTCAATTAGTTTCACTGTCTCCCTTTTTAGTTTCTGTTTTCCTGATCGGTCCATTGGTGAGAGTGGAGTGTTGAAGTCACCCATAATTATTGTGTTAGGTGCAATGTGTGCTTTGAGCTTTAGTAAAGTTTCTTTTATGAATGAGGGCGCCCTTGTATTTGGGGCATAGATGTTCAGGACTGAGAGTTCTTCTTGTTGGATTTTTGGTTGACCAGCAAGAAGTGACCTTCCATGTCTCTTTTGATGACATTAGGTTGAAAGTCAGTTTTATCTGATATTAGAATGGCAACTCCGGCTTGTTTCCTGGGACCATTTGCTTGTAGAATTGTCTTCCAGCCTTTTACTCTAAGGTAGTTTTTGTCTTTGACACTGAGGTGTGTTTCCTGTATGCAGCAAAATGTAGGGTTTTGTTTATGTAACCAGTCTGTTAGTCTATGTCTTTTTATTGGGGTATTGAGTCCATTGATGTTAAGAGATATTAAGGAGTAGTGGTTATTGCTTCCTATCATTTTTGATTTTAATTTTATACATGTGTGGTTATCTTCTTTGGGTTTGATGAAAGAAGCTTAATATCCTGCTTTTTCCAGGGTATAGTTTCCCTCGTTGTAATGGTGTTTTCCCAGTATTATCCTTTGTAGGGCAGGGTTTGTGGAAAGATATTGTGTAAATTTGGTTTTGTCACGGAATATCTTGGTTTCTCCATCTATAGTAATTGAGAGTTTCGCTGGGTTTAGTAGTCTTGGCTGGCATTTGTGTTCTCTTAGAGTCTGTATGAGCTCTGCTCAGGATCTTCTAGCTTTCATGGTCTCTAGTGAGAAATCTGGTGTAATTCTGATAGGTCTTCCTTTATAAGTTACTTGCCCTTTTTCTCTTACTGCCCTAAGTATTCTTTCTTTGTTTAGTACATTTGGAGTTTTGATTATTATGTGACAGGAGGTATTTCTGTTCTGGTCCAGTCTGTTTGGAGTTCTGTAGGCTTCTTGTATATTCATGGGCATCTCTCTCTTTAGGTTAGGGAAGTTTTCTTCCATAATTTTGTTGAAGATATTTGCTGGCCCTTTAAGTTGTAAATCTTTACTCTCATCAATGCCTATAATCCTTAGATTTGGCTTTCTCATTGTGTCCTGGATTTCCTGGATGTTTTGGGTTACAAGTTTTTTGCATTTTGCATTTTCTTTAACTGTTGAGTCCATGGTTTCTATGGTATCTTCGGCATCTGAGATTCTTTCTCCTATCTCTTGCATTCTGTTGTTGATATTTGCGTCTATGGTCCCTGATTTCTTCCCAAGGTTTTCTATCTCCAAAGTTGTTTCCCTTTGTGCTTTCTTAGTTGTTTCGACTTCTGTTTTTAGATCCTGGAAGTTTTTGCTCAGTTCTGTCATTTGCTTGTTTGTTTTCTTCTAATTCTTTAAGAGATTTTTGTGTTTCCTCTTTCATGACTTCTGCCTGTTGATCAAATTTCTCCTGTATTTCTTTAAGTGATTTTTGCGTTTCCTCCTTATTGGCTTTTGTATTCTCCTGAATTTCTTTCAATGATTTTTGTGTTTCCCTTGTAAGGGCTTCTAATTTTTGATCCATTTTTTTCCTGAATTTCTTTAAGTATGTCCTTCATGTGTTCCTGTACCAGCATCATTACCAGTGATTTTAAATCCAAATCCTGTTTTTCTGGTGTGTTGGGGTATCCAGGACTTGCTATTGTTGGAGAATTGGGTTCAAATTCTGCCATAATGCCTTGGTTTCTGTTAGTAACATTCCTACGTTTGCCTTTAGCCATCTAGTTCTCCCAGGTATTAGATGGTCTTATTGCCACTGGCTGGTGCTTCAACCTTCTGTGGATTTTTAAGGTTATTTCTGCAACACTGGATGACTGAGTTTCCTCTGGCACAGATTACTGATATGCTGCCTTCCTCTTTTGTGCCTTTGCAGCCATTCTCAGTCTTGCCTCAAGCAATGTTATACTTAGGTTGTCAAGGTCAATCAGGTGTTCTCTGTCTGCTCTATTATGGAGTGAAGATGGTGTGGTGAGGGTCACTCCCTCTGTTGATACTCACATAGGACACAGGTCCCCGAGACGGACTGTCTTGCAGATGAACTGCCTATGTGCTCAGTTCCTGAGTGCAGGCAGACCCTTTGAGATTTGCACCCCTGGAGATCTAAAGATCCGTGTGATCCAGAACCTAGTGACCCTTTTCTGTCCAGGCAGGGAGCAAATATAGCCACAGGAAATCTCTTCCTCTGCTGCTCTCTGGGCAGGACACAGGTCCCACTCCTGGTGGGCTGGCAGACAAACCGCCTATGTGCTCAGTTCCTTGGTACATGCAGACCCCTGGCAGTTTGCACCACCAGAAATCTAAAGCTCAGGGTGATATAGTACCTAGTGACCCTTTTCTGTCCTGGCAGGCAGCGAGTATGGCCGCGGGGCTTCTCTCCTTCTGCAGCTCTCTGGACACAGGCCCCACACCCAGCAGGGTGGCAGACAAACCGCCTATCATATTCAGGGTCTTAACAAGACCCATCAAGATACAAAGAACACATTCCTCAGTTGTATTCATCTTGAGCCTACTTTCTTGTCCTAACCCAATGTCAAATTCCTGCCAAATTCCTAGTGTTGTCCACAAAAGATCTCCACATCCAATACAGTATTGGGTTGTAGAGGCAGGGGGATATTGACTTAGAATAAATTTTGTTAACTAAATATTGAATTGTTTTCAAGAAAGAAAAAAGAAAAAAGAAAAGTCCAAAAATCTCAAAGGCCACACCTATGGCTAGTACCATAGATGAGTCCTGGTCCAGAAGATGCCATTAAACTCAGAATCTTAGTTATATCCAGTTCTGCTTACACCTGCTCTCAACATTACATATAACTGCTAATGTGGAGACTTTATCCCCTCCTTTAGATACTGCCTGACCTCTTCAGGCTCATCCATAGCATTTTCTATCCCAGCAGCCTGGTCTGCAACACTACCAGCTGCTCACAAATAACCAAGACAATGCCATTTTGTTCTGATTCTATTTTGTGTTTGTTTACACTGTTCTCAGCCTTTTATCTCCCTTCTCTTAACAGTCACATGAAGTGCAAACTTCTAATTTCTTTGGAAATTTAGTTATGCCCAAAAATGCTTTGCTGGAGCACACAGGTGAAAGGATGTCTTGCTAAAGCACAAGTGAAAGAATGTTTTCCTGAAGCAGACACAGGAAAAGATGTTTTGATACAGCAGACACGTGAAGAGATGCTTGATGAAGGAGTATATATAATAGGATCCCACAGACAGTGGGAGAAGAACACTGAGCATTGGTTTGATTCACTCCACCTAGCTCTTCTTCCCTAATGACATATATGTATTGATTCACCGTACACAGCATTGTTGAGTTTAACTTGTGATAACACCACCATTGAGAGAAACTCGCCAAAGAACTGCCTGTGAGGTTCCTATGGCAGCTTGCCACTTCCGTGGCCTCAGGACTGTTGGCAAGCCTTGTGGTTCTTTCAGGATTGAACTACAGCTGCTAGTCTGGGCCTGGTGGCTGCCTGCCTAGAGGACTGTTCTACAGCTGCTGCGTCGTATTTGGTGTTTGCTACAGGACTAAACGACTGCCAAAGAAGTTCAAGGTCATCCTCAAAGAGCTATTGCTGAGCAGGCCCACTTGCCTCATATCCTAATTACTTTTCTCTTCCACTACCTCTGCTGGGTGCTGGGCTAGAGAAGTGGAATTTTTATTAAAACCAAGTTGCAAAAAAAAAAAAAAAAGTATGTCTATAGTTACATCTGCCTTGGCAACATATGAGATTTGCATGGCCTAGACCATAGTCCAGATGTACTAACAAAAATAATTGGCAAGTTATATTTAAACTAACTACTAAGCTTTGGCAGGAGCAAACATTTCAAGGTTACTCTGGCCCTCATCTATCTTTGATGTACTTTTGTGGTTTCACCCCTGAAAACTCTGGATTCCTGAACATGGCTCCAGGAGACTTTTCAGAGAGTCAAGCCTGCTCTTGGTCTGGATATCAACAAGAAGGACTCAAACCTCTTAATTTGCTTAATAAGCATAGTTGTCCTTTGCCTTACAGAAAATTGGTAATTTTATGAGGTCCCATTAGTCAATTCTTGATTTTAGAGCATATGCTATTGGTGATCTGTTCGGAAACTTTCCCCCTCTACTGATGTCCTCAAGGGTCTTACCCAGTTTCTTTTCTATTAGCTCCAGAGTGTCTGGCTTTATGTGGAGGTCCTTGATCCATTTGGAGTTGAGCTTAGTACAAGGAGACAAGGATGGATCAATTCGCATTCTTCTGCATGCTGACCTCCAGTTGAACCAGTACCATTTGTTGAAAAGGCTGTCTTTTTTCCATTGGATGTTTTCAGCCC
The DNA here is from genome assembly GCF_947179515.1 of Apodemus sylvaticus. NCBI lineage: Eukaryota > Metazoa > Chordata > Mammalia > Rodentia > Muridae > Apodemus > Apodemus sylvaticus. The sequence goes on along the minus strand of NC_067486.1, from coordinate 9,504,004 downwards.
TTTTGTCGAGGATCAAGTGGCCATAGGTGTGTGGGATGATTTCTGGATCTTCAATCCTGTTCCATTGATCCACCTGCCTGTCACTGTACCAATACCATGCAGTTTTTAACACTATTGCTATGTAGTATTGCTTGAGGTCAAGGATACTGATACCCCCAGAATTTCTTTTATTGTTGAGAATAGTTTTAGCTCTCCTGGTTTTTCTGTTATTTCAGATGAATTGGAGGATTGCTCTTTCTAACTCTGTGAAGAATTGAGTGGGGATTTTGATGGGTATTGCATTGAATATGTATATTGCTTTTGGCAAAATGGCCATGTTAACTATATTAATCCTGCCGATCCATGAGCATTGGAGGTTTTTCCATTTTTTGAGGTCTTCTTCGATTTCCTTCTTCATAGTCTTGAAGTTCTTGTCAAAGGATTTTTCACATGTTTGATAAGAGTCACCCCAAAGTACTTTATACTGTTTGTGGCTATTGTGAAGGGGGTCATTTCCCTAATTTCTTTCTCAGCCTGCTTATCCTTTCAGTATAGGAAGGCTACTGATTTGCTTGAGTTGATTTTATAACCTGCCACTTTGCTGAAGTTGTTTATCAGCTTTAGGCGTTCTCTACTGGAGTTTTTTTTGGGTCACTTAGGTAGACTATCATATCATCTGCAAATAATGATAGTTTGACTTCTTCCTTTCCAATTTGTATCCCTTTGACCACCTTATGTTGTCGAATTGCCCGAGCTAGTACCTCAAGTACAATATTGAAAAGATAAGGAGAGAGGGGGCAGCCCTGTCTAGTCCCTGATTTTAGTGGGATTGCTTCAAGTTTCTCTCCATTTAGTTTGATGCTGGCTACCGGTTTGCTGTATATTCCTTTTACTATGTTTAGGTATGGGCCTTGAATTTCTGTTCTTTCCAAGACTTTAAGCATGAAAGGATGCTGAATTTTGTCAAATGCTTTTTCAGCATCCAATGAAATGACCATGTGGTTTTTTTCTTTGAGTTTGTTTATGTAGTGGATTGCATTGATGGATTTCCATCAATGGTATATTGAACCAACCCTGCATTCCCGGGATAAAGCCTACTTGATCATGGTGGATGATCGTTTTGATGTGTTCTTGGATTCGGTTGGCAAGAATTTTATTGAGTATTTTTGCATCGATGGAGGTGCTGGTGAGGATGTGGAGAAAAAGGAACACTCCTCCACTGCTGGTGGGGTTGAAAATTGGTACAACCACTCTGGAAATCAGTCTGGTGGTTCCTCCGAAAACTGGGCACCTCACTTCCAGAAGATCCTGCTATACCATTCCTGGGCATATACCCAGAAGATTCCCCAGCATGTAATAAGGATACATGCTCTACTATGTTCATAGCAGCCCTATTTATAATTGCCAGATGCTGGAAAGAACCCAGGTATCCCTCAACAGAAGAATGGATGCAAAAAATATCGTATATCTACAGAATGGAGTACTATTCAGCCATTAGAAACAATGAATTCATTAAATTCTTAGGCAAATTGATGGAGCTGGAAAATATCATACTAAGTGAGGTAACCCAGACTCAAAAGGTGACTCATGGCATTCACTCACTAATAAGTGGATATTAACCTAGAAAACTGGAATACCCCAAACATAATCCATACATCAAATGAGGTACAAGAAGAAAGGAAGAGTGGCCCCTTGTTCTGGAAAGACTCAGTGAATAAGTATAGGGAAAAACCAGAACGGGGAAGTGGGAAGGGGTGGGTGGGAGGACGGGGGAGAGAAGGGGGCTTATAGGACTTTCGGGGAGTGGGGGACTAGAAAAGGGGAAATCATTTGAAATGTAAATAAAAAATATATCGAATAAAAAAAATTAAAAAAAAAAAAAAAGAGTCTTCATGAGATCTGCCCAGGATCCTCTAGCTTTCATGGTCTCTGGTGAGAAGTCTGGTGTGATTCTGATAGATCTTCCTTTTTATGTTACTTGGCCTTTTTCTCTTACTGCCTTTAAGATTCTTTCTTTGTTTAGTGCATTTGTGGTTTTGATTTTTATGTGGCGAGAGGTATTTCTGCTCAGGCCCAGCCTTTTTGGAATTCTGTAGGCTTCTTGTATATTCATAGGCATCTCTCTCTTTAAGTTGGGAAAGTTTTCTTCCATAATTTTGTTGAAGATATTTGCTTGCCCTTTCAGTTGTAAATCTTCACTCTCATCTATAACTATATTCCTTAGGTTTGATCTTCTCATTGTATCCTGGATTTCCTGGATGTTCTGGGATACAAGATTTTTGCATTTTTCATTTTCTTTGACTTTTGAGTCAATGTTTTCTATGGTATCTTCGGCATCTGAAATTCTTTCTTCCATCTCTTGTATTCTGTTGTTTATATTTGCATCTATGGCCCCTGATTTCTTCTCAAGGTTTTCTATCTCCAAAGTTGTCTCCCTTTGTGATGTCTTAGTTGTTTCTACTTCTGTTTTTAGATCCAGGATGGTTTTGCTCAGTTCTATCATTTGTTTGTTTGTGTGTTCCTATAATTCTTTAAGAGATTTTTGTTTTTCCTCTTTCATGACTTCTGCCTGTAAGGCAAAGGACACTATCAAAAGGACAAATCGGCAACCAACAAATTGGGAAAAGATCTTCACCAACCCTACATCAGATAAAGGGCTAATATCCAATATATATAAAGAGCTCAAGAAGTTAGACTCCAGAAAACCAAATAACCCTATTAAAAAAATGGAGTACAGAGTTAAACAAAGAATTTTCACCTGAAGAACTTTGGATGGCAGAAAAGCATCTTAAAAAATGCTCAACTTCATTAGTCATTAGGGAAATGCAAATCAAAACAACTCTGAGATTTCACCTTACACCAGTCAGAATGGCTTAGATTAAAAATTCAGGAGACAGCAGGTGTTGGCGAGGATGTGAAGAAAGAGGAACACTCCTCCACTGCTGGTGGGGTTGCAAATTGGTACAACCACTCTGGAAATCAGTCTGGTGGTTCCTTCGAAAACTGGGCACCTCACTTCCAGAAGATCTTGCTATACCACTCCTGGGCATATACCCAGAAGATTCCCCAGCATGTAATAAGGATACATGTTCTACTATGTTCATAGCAGCCCTATTTATAATTGCCAGAAGCTGGAAAGAACCCAGGTATCCCTCAACAGAAGAGTGGATGCAAAAAAATGTGATATATCTACACAATGGAGTACTATTCAGCCATTAGAAACAATGAATTCATGAAATTCTTAGACAAATGGATGGAGCTGTAGAACATCATACTAAGTGAGGTAATCCAGACTCAAAAGATGAATCATGGTATGCACTCACTAATAAGTGGATATTAACCTATAAAACTGGAATACCAAAAACATAATCCACACATCAAATGAGGTACAATAAGAATGGAGGAGTGGCCCCTTGTTCTGGAAAGACTCAGTGAAGCAGTATAGGGCAAAACCAGAACAGGGAAGTGGGAAGGGTTGGGTGGGAAAACAGGGGGAGGGAAGGGGGCTGATGGGACTTTCAGGGAGTGGGGGCCTAGAAAAGGGGAAATCATTTGAAATGTAAATAAAAATATATCTAATAAAAAAGAATTAAAAAAATAAGCATAGTTGTCAATGATTATTGGATCATTACAACTTTCCCAGCATCTGCCAGCTGGAGTCCTCTCTATGCCATGGCTGTCAGGAGAGCTGAGGTGGCCCCACCAGCTTCCACAGGCCCTGTGTGGTGTCCAGCCCTTGCCAGACATTTTACTCTTACCCAAAAACCCTTATGCTCAGGCAATTGATTCATACCATATCTCAAGAGCATTGGATTTAGCAGCTGTAACTCCCTGGACAATACATCTGGAAGCAAGTACTCACCGGCCTGAGGTTTGGGTAGCTTCAGATTCATAAGTCATAGAGGACATATGTTCTTCTCTGGGATCCATACTCTACCCTCTTCTGTGCAGTGCTATATTCCTCTAGGAACAGTCAAGTTTTAAGAGAGCAATCCGTGGCTTCAGGCTCTATTAATTAACCTGTGAACAGGCAAGATCTTCTGTGTAACCTTTAAGGTCTAGAGGTCTAACTTCTAACCAACTGTTTATCCTCACTGTTTTGAGAAAAATACTCTTCTCTGGGCTTTCCCAATCAGTTTTTTTTAAATTTAGTCACAAACTAATGGCAAAATGAATAAACAAACAAGCAAACAAATAAAATGGAAAATGCATAGAGATTAATGCCGATCTGTTCCGTAAATTAATGGAATTAGTAAAATAAAATTAATTGTTGGATTATTCAGTGAAAATTATACTCTCACATTTAGAAATAACTTTAGAAGATTAATATAATTCATATTTATGCATCTTATTTACAAATAGCCAAAATTACAAATAAATATTAGCTAATAAAATCAAACATTCTGGCTTCAAAATGTGCTGTTAATATCTTAGTTTTATTTGGGAAAGGATTTTTTCCTTTATTTTTTCTTGTTCTGTGGAGCTATGTTTAATCTTGCCATACTTCTTAGAGAAATTCTCTAAAACTGACAGATTGGTATATTTATCTTAGGCTTCCAATGTTTTCCCTCTCTAAAACTTCAACTTTCTGTCTCTTGGTTACATTACAAAACAGACTTTATGTGAATCCTGTCAGGAAAAGTATGTAGTACATTCCTTTCAAATATGGAACATTTATGTTTTTTGAGAAAAACATGAAACCTGGTCAATACAAATGAGAAAAATGAGGTCCTGTGAACAGTTTGGTATAAGTAAAAAGCTTTCTTGGATTTAGAATTGAATGGCCAAAGGGGAGGGGGGGAATACTCATGAATGTAAACATCTTACCTATGATTATCTTTTATAAATGTGTAAGGAGCAAGTAAATTATCCTTTGTAAGAATGAATTAAGATCATTGAACATAATTTTTCACCTTCTTGTATCTAAAACTTACACGAAATATAGGTGGAAGGATAGGTGTTTTGAATCAAACTTTATATATCTGGCTTGCTATTTCAAATTCATTTGTAAATTCCATTTTAGGATTTTATGTTGTGATTCATTTAGTTCATATAGAAATAATGAAGGGTAAAATTGTTAGTGTATTAATTGGGTTTATAGTTAGTTGCAAAAAAAGTACCACCTTTGCACATAGATAAAAATAAAAAACTCAAATAATTTCTCTCTTCACTAATTTGTAGACCTCTACAGGAATTATGACAAAGACATTTTAAGAAGACTGCACTTACTTCACACAAAAGGTAAAGAAAACTCAAGGGCCATCAGTGATTCACAGCAGGTCCCAACCCTGGGCAGAAACTGCAATCAAAGTCTGGAGAGAAGGGGGATTTGCAGGAAACACCAATCTCTGTGGGACAAGAATGAATAAGAAGAGTTTAAAATTTTTGAAATAAAAGTTGACAAACTAGAAATATATAAAAATATTTGTGAGCAACAAATTAACAGAATTAAAGTGAAATGTTCCTAGCATAGACCTAAATATGAAGCGAGCCTGGAGCTGTAACTCGGGTACACAGCAGCTCTCAGAAGTTACCTGCTTGTATTCCTTTGTTTTATTTTTTTCTATTTGCCATTCTTAATTCACTTTTTAATTTTTGTAAATGTTCTCATATATCTTAAAAACTCCAAATGCCATGTAAGTTATATTTGGAATCATAGTTCTTTAATGTAAACATGCATGTTTATGTCAACTGTGTAGTTTGTTATAATGTAAAATATGTATGCACATAGGTAATAAAACTCTTGCAGCACACATGACAGATAAGTGCTAGAAAATATAGAATGTTTCTTTGTCCTTGTCCTCTTATTTTTTTTTTTGAGTCAAATTTTCTGTATGTAGTTCTGCCTGCCCTTGAACTCACTTTTGTAGATCAGGGTGCCCAGACTCAGAAATCTACTTGTCTCTGCCTCCCTAGTGCTAGGATTAAAGCCTTGTATCACCACTGCCCATCTCTTTCAACTAAACATGCTTTTCCCCAATGTATAGTTCTGCTTTGTTGAGATCAAATTTGGACAGATTTTAATATGTAGAATTAGTTACAAATAATCCTTTTTTCCCCAATAGACTAGTGGAACAGACCTTAAGATATTAAATACTTTATGGGTGTCAAATCTTCCACTTGTAATTTATGGCAAATCATATTCCATTAAAATGGAGATACAGAATGAAGTCCTGTGACCTGCAGAGGGAAATTTATATATCCTTGGAAAGGCAATCCCTGAGATACTAATGGGGCCAAATAAATAAATTAAACTTGAATAAGGGACACTATTTAGCTATACATATGTTTACAACTGTTTCTTATGATCAATTCGTTCAATCTAGTTGTCATAAATTCTCATGGTTACACAGTTGTTCATAAGAAAGGACCAAGGCAGAATAAGAAATCAGATTGTAAGAACAGAAGCCTAGACCCCCATGGCATTCCTTGCTTTAGATCATATAATGTAAGCAAACTTAAAAGTCTTGAATAACCAACTGAAAGAGACCATAAAACATCCCAGCTTGGTTTAAACATGATTTGTGCTTAATGTAGCTGTCTTTAAATTGCAAAGAGGAAAATGTGTTTTCTGTCATCAGTGCTTTATACTGAGCACCATGTTATAAACTTGAAATAACCAAAATTGAAATTCCAGTTGATGATACTTCTAGATTCCTGTAAAGTGGAAATTGATGTGATAAGCTCTTTCAGGAAATGGGAGAGAGACTATTAGAACATTTACGTGAGGAAATCAGGGGAAGAGACAGAGAGATAGCTACATTGGAGTGCATACAAAATGAAATCTTCATATTTCATCACAATGCCTACTGGAGTGCCTACTGTGGAAGAGGAAATCAAATATCAAGGATACAGAATGATCCTACAAGGTATTTATGTCAACTTGACACACATTAGAGCTATTGTCAAAGAAGTAACTTCAACTGAGAAAAATGGATCACAAGATTTTCCTGTGGACAAGCCTAGGTAGATCTTTTTTTCTTTTTTGATTGATGGTTGATGGGGGAGGGTACAGCTCACTGTTCATGGTGCCTCTAACTGGGAATGGTGGTTTTGGATGCTGTCAGAGAGCAGGTTAATCAAGCTATAGAGAGAATGCCAGTAAGCAGCATTCCTTCTTGATGTCTGCCTCAGTAACTGTCTTGGGATCCTGTACTGAACTCCCTGGATGATTGACACCTAGCTGTAAGATTATGTAAACCTTTGATTCAAGTTGCTTTTGGTCTTGACCTTTTATCACAGCAATAGGAGCTCTAATCAAGGCTGGTGATAGATTTGATTGTGGAGATACCATATCATTCTTTGTATGATGTTCTTGGGGTACAGAGGGTAGTTCAAGATGTCATACTAAACTAAGATAACTGGGCTCTGGGCTCTTAGGCAGTAACACTGCAGCATCATTGAATAATGGTGATCTATTTATTTATTTACCTATTTTATTAGAGATTTATTTATTATGTATACTGAGTTCTGCCTGTATATATACTTGCACACCAGGAGAGGGCATAGGATCCCCCCCTTTTTAAATAATTTTTTTCTATATTCTTTGTTTACATTACAAATGATTTCCCCTTTCCCGGATCCCCCCTGCCCATAAACCTTCTTCTCTCCATCCCCTTTCCAATCACCTCCATCCTTTTTCTCTATCCTTATATTCCCTTCCAATGCTAGATCGATCCTTTCCAGGATCAGGACCCTCTCCATACTTCTTCATGGGAGTCATTTGTTATGCAATTTGTGCCTTGGGTATTCAGGGCTTCTGGGCTAATTGATATCCATTTATCAGAGATTGCATTCCATGTGTATTCTTTTGTGATTGGGTTACCTCACTTAGGATGATATTTTCCAGATCAAACCATTTGCCTAAAAATATTGTGAATTCATTGTTTCTAATTGCTGAGTAGTATTCCATTGTGTAAATATACCACATTTTCTGAATCCATTCCTCCTTTGAGGGGCATCTGGGTTCTTTCCAGCTTCTGGCTATTATAAATAAGGCTGCTATAAACATAATGGAGCATGTGTCTTTATTGCATGCCGGGGAATCCTTTGGGTATATGCCCAGGAGAGGTATAGCAGGGTCCTCTGGAAGTCTCATGTCCAGTTTTCTGAGGAACCTCCAGACTGATTTCCACAGTGGTTGTACCATCTTACAGCCCCACCAGCAGTGGAGGAGTGTTCCTCTTTCTCCACATCCTTGCCAACTCCTGCTGTCTCCTGAGTTTTTGACCTTAGCCATTCTGACTGGTGTAAGGTAAAATCTCAGGGTTGTTTTGATCTGCATTTTCCTAATGACTAATGATGTTGAGCATTTCTTAAGGTGCCTCTCAGCCATCCGAATTTCTTCAGGTGAAAATTCTTTGTTTAGATCTGTACCCCATTTTTAATAGGGTTATTTGGTTCCCTGGGGTCTAACTTCTTGAGTTCTTTGTATATAAATGGATATTAGCCCTCTATCAGATGTGGGGTTGGTGAATATCCTTTTCCAATTTGATGGTTGCCGTTTTGTCCTTTTAACAATCCACACATCAAATGAGGTACAAGAAGAAAGGAGGAGTGGCTCCTTGTTCTGGAAAGACTCAGTGAAGCAGTATTCGGCAAAACCAGAACGGGGAAGTGGGAAGGGGTGGGTGGGAGGACAGGGGAAGAGAAGGGGGCTTATGGGACTTATGGGGAGTGTGGGGCTAGAAAAGAGGAAATCATTTGAAATGTAAATAAAAAATTATATCGAATAATAATAATAAAAAAAAAAACAGTGTCCTTTGCCTTACAGAAACTTTGTAATTTTATGAGGTCCCATTTGTCAATTTTTGATCTTAGAGCATAAGCTATTGGTGATCTGTTCAGGAACTTTTCCCCTGTGCCCATGTCCTCAAGGATCTTCCTCAGTTTCTTTTCTATTAGTTTCAGTGTGTCTGGTTTTACATGGAGGTCCTTGATCCACTTGGAGTGAAGTTTAGTACATGGAGATAAGAATGGATCAATGCACATTCTTCTGCATGCTGACCTCCAATTGATCCAGCACCATTTGTTGAAAAGGCTATCTTTTTTCCATGGGATGTTTTTGGCTCCTTTGTCGAAGATCAAGTGACCATAGGTGTGTGGATTCATTTCTGGATCTTCAGTTCTATTCCATTGGTCCACTTGTCTGTCACTGTGCCAATACCATGCAGTTTTTAACACTATTGCTCTGTAGTATTGCTTGAAGTCAGGGATACTGATTCCCCCAGAATTTCTTTTGTTGTTGAGAATAGTTTTAGCTATCCTGGGTTTTTTGTTATTCCAGATGAATTTGAGAATTGCTTTTTCTAACTCTGTGAAGAACTGAGTTGGGATTTTGATGGGGATTGCATTGAATCTGTAGATTGCTTTTGGCAAGATGGCCATTTTAACTATATTAATCCTGCCAATCCACGAGCATGGCAGAATTTTCCATTTTCTGAGGTCTTCTTCGATTTCCTTCTTCAGAGACCTGAAGTTCTTGTCATATAGATCTTTCACTTGTTTGGCTAGAGTCACACCAAGAAACTTTATATTGTTTGTGGCTATTTTGAAGGGTGTCATTTCCCTAACTTCTTTCTCAGCCTGCTTATCTTTTGAGTATAGGAAGGCAACTGATTTGCTTGAGTTGATTTTATAACCAGCCACTTTGCTGAAGTTGTTTATCAGCTGTAGGAGTTCTCTGGTGGAGGTTTTCGGGTCACTTAAGTAGACTATCATGTCATCTGCAAATAGTGATAATTTGACTTCTTCCTTTCCAATTTGTATCCCCTTGACCTCCTTATGTTGTCTAATTGTTCCAGCTAGAACTTCAAGTACTATATTGAAAAGATATGGAGAGAGAGGACAGCCTTGTCTAGTCCCTGATTTTAGTGGGATTGCTTCAAGTTTCTCTCCATTAAGTTTGATGTTGGCTACCGGTTTGCTGTATATTGCTTTTACTATGTTTAGATATGGGTCTTGAATTCCTGTTCTTTCCAATACTTTTAGCGTGAAAGGATGCTGGATTTTGTCAAATGCTTTTTCTGCATCTAATGAGATGATCATATGTTTTTTTCTTTGAGTTTGTTTATGTAATGGATAGCATTGATGGATTTCCTTATATTGAACCATCCCTTCATCCCTGGCCTACTTGATCATGGTGGATGATCGTTTTGATGTGTTCTTGGATTCGGTTGGCAAGAATTTTATTAAGTATTTTCTCTTTCTTTGTTGGATCTTTGTGTGGTTTTGGTATCAGCGTAATTGTGGCTTCATAGAACGAGTTGGGTAGAGTTCCTTCTGTTTCTATTTTGTGGAATAGTTTGAAGAGTATTGGTGTTAGGTCTTCTATGAAGGTCTGATAGAACTCTGCACTGAAGCCATCTGGTCCCATGCTTTTTTTGGTTGGGAGACTTTCTATGACCCTTTTTATTTCTTCAGGTGTTATGGGACTGTTTAGTTGATCTATTTGATCCTGATTTAGTTTTGGTGTTGTATATCTGTCTAGGAAACTGTCCATTTCCTCCAGAGTCTCCAGTTGTGTTGAGTATAGGCTTTTGTAGTAGGATCTAATGATTTTTTGAATTTCCTCAGTTTCTGTTGTTATATCTCCCTTTTCATTTCTAAGTTTGCTAATCTGGATACTGTCTCTGTGTCCTTTGGTTAGTCTGGCTAAGGGTTTATCTATCTTGTTGATTTTCTCAAAGAACCAGCTCCTGGTTTTGTTGATTCTTTGTTTGGTTCTCTTTGTTTCTACTTGATTGATTTCAGCCCTGAGTTTGATGATTTCCTGCCTTCTACGCCCCTTGGGTGAAATAGCTTCTTTTTGTTCCAGGGTTTTCAGGTGTGTCATTAAGCTGGTAGTGTATGCTCTCTCCATTTTCTTTTTGGAGGCACTCAGGGCTATGAGTTTTCCTCTTAGCACTGCTTTCATTGTGTCCCATATATTTGGGTATGTTGTGTCTTCATTTTCATTATGTTCTAAAAAGTCTTTAATTTCTTTCTTTATTTTTTCCTTGACCAAGGTATCATTGAGTAGAATATTGTTCAGTTTCCACGTCTATATGGGTTTTCTGTTGTTTTTGTTGCTATTGAAGACCACTTTTACTCCATAGTGATCAGATAGGAGGCATGGGATTAGTTCGATCTTCTTATATTTGTTGAGGTCTGTCTTGTGACCAATTATATGGTTGATTTTGGAGAAGGTACCATGAGGTGCTGAGAAAAAGGTATATTCTTTTGCTTTAGGATAGAATATTCTATATATATATATATATCTGTTAAATCTAATTGGTCCAAAGCTTCAATTAGTTTCATTGTGTCCCTGTTTAGTTTCTGTTTTCCTGATCGGTCCATTGAGGAAAGTGCAGTGTTGAAGTCACCCACAATTATTGTGTTAGGTGCAGTGTGTGCTTTGAGCTTTAATAAAGTTTCTTTTACAAAAGAGGGTGCCCTTGCATTTGGAGCATAGATGTTCAGGATTGAGAGTTCTTCATGGTGTATTTTTCCTTTGACCAGCAAGAAGTGTCCCTCAGAGTCTCTTTTGATGACTTTGGGTTGAAAGTCAATTTTATCTGATATTAAAATGGCTACTCCAGCTTGTTTCCTGAGAACATTTGCTTGTAAAATTGTCTACCAGCCTTTTACTCTAAGGTAGTTTTCTTTGACATTTAGGTGTGTTTCCTGTATGCAGCAAAATGTAGGGTCCTGTTTACGTATCCAGTCAGTTAGTCTATGTCTTTTTATTGGGGCATTAAGTCCATTGATGTTAAGAGATATTAAGGAATACTGATTGTTACTTCCTGTCATTTTTGACGTTATTTTTTAAATTTGATTGGTTAACTTCTTTTGGGTTTGATGAAAGGTTACTATCTTGCTTTTTCCAGGGTGAAGTTTCCCTCCTTGTATTGGTGTTTTCCTCCTATTATCCTTTGTAGGGATGGGTTTGTGGATAGATATTGGGTAAACTTGGTTTTGTCATGGAATATCTTAGTTTCTCCATCTATGGTGATTGAGAGTTTTGCTGGATATAGTAGTTTTGGCTGGCATTTGTGTTCTCTTAGAGTCTACATGAGATCTGCCCAGGATCTTCTAGCCTTCATAGTCTCAGGTGAAAAGTCTGCTGTGATTCTGATAGGTCTTCCTTTATATGTTACGTGGCCTTTTTCTCTTACTGCCTTTAATATTCTTTCTTTGTTTAGTACATTTGGTGTTTTGATTATTATGTAACGGGAAGTATTTCTGTTCTGGTCCAGTCTGTTTGGAGTTCTGTAGGCTTCTTGTATATTCATGGGCATCTCTCTCTTTAGTTTAGGGAAGTTTTCTTCCATAATTTTATTGAAGATATTTGTTGGCCCTTTAAGTTGTAAATCTTCACTCTCATCTATGCCTATAATCCTTAGGTTTGGTCTTCTCATTGTGTGCTGGATTTCCTGGATATTTTGGGTTACAATCTTTTTGCATTTTGCATTTTCTTTAACTGTTGAGTCCATGGTTTCTATAGTATCTTCAGCATCTGAGATTCTTTCTTCTATCTCTTGTATTCTGTTGTTGATATTTGCATCTATGTCCCCTGATTTCTTCCCAAGGCTTTCTATCTCCAAAGTTGTCTCCCTTTGAGTTTTCTTAGTTGTTTCTACTTCTGATTTTAGATCCTGGACGGTTTTGCTTAGCTCCTTCACTTGCTTGTTTGTGCTTTCCTGTAATTCTTTAAGAGATTTTTGTGTTTCCTCTTTCATGACCTCAGCCTGTTGACCAATGTTCTCCTGTATTTCTTTAAGTGTTTTTTTTGCGTTTCCTCCTTATTGCCTTTTGTATTCTCCTGGTTTTCTTTCAATGATTTTTGTGTTTCCCTTGCAAGGGCTTCTAACTTTTGATCCATTTTCTCCTGAATTTCTTTAAGTATGTCCTTCATGTGTTCCTGTACCAGCATCATGACCAGTGATTTTAAATCCAAATCTTGTTTTACTGGTGTGATGGGGTATCCAGGACATGCTGGTAAAGGAGAATTGGATTCAGATGTTGCCATATTGCCTTGATTTCTCTTAGTGATGTTCCTGTGTTTGTTTTTTGCCATCTAGTTCTCACTGGTGTTAGTTGGTCTTGTCAATGCTGGACTCACCAGTGCAAGCTGCCCCTTCCCAGGTGGCCTCTGGTGCACAACTTACCTCCTGCACTGCCTGGAGACAGGGTGCTGTTGCCCAGGCTGTTCTGATCCCGAAGCAGACACCTGAAGGCTCCCGCTGGGGCCTGCTGGATTCACCAGAGCACACTGACTCCTCCCAGCCGGCCTCCCGGAAGCCCCTCTTGCTTCTTGCAGGACCTGGAGATGTGGAGTTGCAGCCCAGGCTGACCTGGATCTGGAAGCGGAGAGATCTGAGGGCTCCCACCAGAGGCCTCAGGACTGGAACCTAAGCTCAGTGCCACCGGAGCAAGCTGTGCGCTCCCAGACTGCCTCTGGGTGCACCAGGATCCCCTTATAGATGGTTTTGAGCTTCTGTATGTTTGCTAGGAATTGAACTCAGGACTTCTGGAAGAGCAGCTATGGCTCTTAACCTCTGAGCCATCTCTCCAGCCCTCTTTATTCATTTTTGAGGATGGCAAATAGATGTGTTGCCTATAATTTTTTACATCTCTTAAGCAGAATTAAATATTTAAAGTATATCACATGTCTTCACAGTGGTCAATTCTAAACTCAATATCTAAAATATCCTGATACAAAAATTCCACTTGATGGGCAAAGCCAAGAGGAAGACAAAACATAATCATAGTTAGTAGAGCTAAAACAAATAAGCCAAGCTGAGAGTGTTGGCGTCTTTTATTGTTAACTGTGTTTTACAAAGATGCTATGAACTGTGAAATAGACAATGCCCTATCATTTTTCCTAAGACAGTATGGTGGTTATGTACCTACGAGGTGGTGGTTAGCATTAGGTGATCAATTCATAGACTTGTTCAACATGTGTTTATTTATGCTAAAATATCACACACAGAGACATACAGACACACAGAGACATCCACACACATCCACACACACACATGCGCATACATACAGAGAGAGTGAGAGACAGAGAGACACAGAGAGAGACCCAACACACACACACACACACACACACACACACACACACACACACTCACACACAGACATTTCTTTCTTTCTTTTTCTTCATAGCAGCCCTATTTGTAGTAGCCAGAAGCTGGAAAGAACCCAGGTGTCCCTCAACGGAGGAATGGATACAAAAAATGTTGTATATTTACACAATTCAGCCATTAGAAACAATGAATTCATGAAATTCTTAGACAAATGTATGGAGCAGGAGAGCATCATACTAAGTGAGGTAACACAGTCTCAAAAGATCAATCATAGTATGCACTTACTGATAAGTGGATATTAGCCTAGAAATTTTAAATACACACATTTCTTTATGATTCACATTAAACTACCAGTCAGCTACACTTCAGCTTATGCCAGAATTAAGTTACCAACAAACATTTTTTTCCTAACCCAGAATTTATTGATTTCTCATTTTAACAGAATTCATTGATTTTTCTCTAGACTTTTCAGATGAAAGGATATATGATGTGGAGACTTGTGGATGGACACTCAGATTTAAAGTGCTGTGGCTAGCATTCTTAAGACTTGGAAGAATAATACTGGAATTCTTTAGGAGATAAAACATATTTTCAAACACTAATTTTTAAAGTAGTTTAAAAATGATAAGCACAAAAACCAAACAAACAAACAAACAGAAAAACACCAGAAATTCTACTAAGAATTAGGTACTGGGGAAGAAAATCTATCCTATAAATTAAGTATAAGAGATGTAAGCGGACTTTCTCCACACTAGTAATGTTGCCACTTCAAATGAGATGGTCAGAAAATTCATGGTTACAGGAGATTATAGAGACAGAAAAGAAAGGTGCCACTATTCTTATCTGTAATTGTCAGTCACTAGATGTCAGGGATAACAGTCTCCCGTTCATGGTGACAATGGCAGTTCATATTTTATTCCTAATAGCATGATGCCACAGACGGAGTAGGAAATAATAAAAGGTTTATTTTAGTTTATCATGGTGGAGCACAGTCGAGGGTATAGACCCACTTCTTGAGATGATTTTCTCACTGGCGATGTCCAGAGCCTGTGTGGTCACCACAAGGTGAAACTCAGAAAACAAACTGTGAATTTTCATGACTTTTCTCTGCATCATGACATACACACTACAGCATAAATCCATTCATCCACCCACCCATATATGAAACATACGTTATATATTCATATGTTGCTATCCAAGGTCACACATTCATAATTTGGTTGTTGTGGCTTTACTTTATCATTTCTTTCTATAAGCATCTACTGGGTTTTATTAGGCTCCTTTTTCAGAATTTTCAGGGTTAGTAATATAATTTCCATTTTTCAAAATTTACAATTTTAATGTCATATAGTCATTGTTTGGCCTGTTCCAGAATATCTTACAATATCTCCTTTAACTTACCATCTCCTCAGTAGAGCAAAGTTATTTGGCCTCTCTCTCTCTCTCTCTCTCTCTCTCTCTCTCTGGTTTTTCGAGACAGGGCTTCTCTGTGTGGCCCTGGCTGCCCTGGAATTCACTCCGTAGACCAGGCTGGCCTCAAACTTAGCCACCATCTGCTGCCTCCCAAGTGCTGGGATTAAAGACTTGAGCTCAGATTGCTCTCTGTGAGGAAGCCCTGACCCATGACCCTCATCTGACATCATGCTTCTACACAGCAGCAGTACAGACACTGCTAAACTTCCTACACGATATAAGGGACCCTATGCATAGATTTTTAATATTTGGAAATGTTTACATGGAATGAGAATGAATGGGTTAATTTTACAAAGCCTTTAAAATTATTTTATTTATTTATTTATTTATTTATTTATTTATTTATTTATTTATTTATTATATGTGAGTGGATTTTTGTGCAGATATGTCTCTGTACTACATCCATGTCTGGTGCCAGAAAAGCATGGCAGATCCCTGAGACAGGAGTTATAGATAGCCTGAGCCACTATGTGGGTGCTGGGAATTGAACTTATGTCCTCTAAAACAGCAGCCACTCCTCTTAACTTCTGAGTCATCTCTTCAACTCCACAAACCCTTTTAAGCAATAAAAAAATTGTTCCTATAACATGAAAAAAGAACTCCATTTCAATATATTCTTAGAAGAAAGGCCTGACCTAGAAAGCAGGGGCCGGATAACCGTGACTGTGATAGCAGCAGAAAGAGGAGGGACATTTCTAGCCAGAGTGACTACTTGATTAATGCAAGTAGACATGATATTTCTCATACAGGATAGTTAATTGGTTTTGCATAATAATGAAAACATTATGCACCCATAAATACTATGTGTAATAAAAAGCTGAGATCACAAAAAAGTATCTGTAGATTTACTATTATGCAAATGTGAAAGTTAAAATAGAGGGATGACTACCTTGTAGATTTCAACACGTGGTCAAGGTTACATACAAACAAAAGTCATGGAGATATAAATGTCATAGTGAAACTCACAATTTTTCTCAGTTTATCTCAGAAATACTCACACCCTCTGTCAAGATGTCCCCAAACAACCGCTCTGAAATTATGTCCTTGCAGTCCTTTGGGGCTATCTGTAACACCTTCAACCTGGGACTCCTTGCCTGGGGGTTTTCCTTCTGCAGAAGCCTGATGTACAGGACTCACAGGGATATCTTGATATCTGCAAGCGGGGCTCCTGTCCCATAATGGCTAGAAGGAGATTTTTTTCATGCATCCACCTGCTACCAGACATCCTTTGTGCTATGTAGCCACGGCCAGGCATCCTTCTTATTACCACTAGGAATCTTGAGGCCTTGTAGTCTCTACTAGATACTTATAGAAGACTTCTGGTCTTTGGTGAATGTTGGTGTCATTGTCTGGCTTTAGACCTAGAAGCTGCTACTCACTGGCCTGGTAGATCCAGAGGCTTTCAAACTCAGACTGCAGAAAGAAGTAATCAAGTTAAACAAAAATTCTGTTTTTATTTCTCAAAGATTGGATAAAAATCCACGCCATGGTAGTGCATTTTTCAGAAAAAAATTATTATTCACCTTAAGCTTTATTTACTTAGTCAATTTTATGCTGGCTGACAAAGATAAATAAGTTCTCAAAGCCCATTAAGCAATTTATCTGTGAATTATTTTTTATAATATATGAGAAGGAAGCCAGTAAATGCTTTATATAAGAATTTTGGTTGAAAGTTAATGATAAGTTAATTCTAATCTCTCCAGTCACCAAAGAACATGCACAAATGCTTATTTCAACAAAAAAGTTGAAAACAAGAGTGAGCAAATGCAGACTGTGTTTCATCAGAATTGAAACAGACTTGAACTGCATCACCCTTGAGCATGTGACTGTGATTAACCTTACCCTGGTTTACTTAATCCCAAGTGTGCTCCTCTGTAGATATATATATATGTCTCATGTTTTCTTCAGTAATTGATCAAGAATCACCCATGCACCAAAAGGCAGGATAAGCCCAAACAACAGCAGTATGATATAAATAAGCCCTGAACATCAATTGGTCATCCTATACCAAACATTAATCCCTGAAAACATACATAGAAATAATTTATACAGACTGAGATTAAATTAAATGTATATATATCTATATGTGTTAAAGCAATTAGTGAAATAAGACATGAATTTGAAAAGGAGCAAGAAGGGGGTATATGGGAAAGTTTAGAGGGAGGAAATGATATGGAGAAGTAATGTAAGTATAATTTCGTAAATAAAAGAAAAAGGTACTAAAGAAAAATGATGTGCATATTTCAAAGGTGCAGGAATGGTTGCATTAGAAATGACAGACATGGGTGACTTACAGGTCACAAAGTTAACCTTGTAGCAGGTATGGGGCCTTCAGACTGAGGAGCTTCCATGTTTAGACACGAAGAAGGCTGCGAGCAGACCTTCTGCTTCCTAAGTTCCATTTTGACCTGGTTTTGGTTATGCCACTAGGCTCATCTCTTTCCCGAGATCTTTTCCTTACTCTCCTCACAATTAGCATCCCTCCATGCCCCCCAAAAAAGCCACAATAACAGTTTCTAGAGGTTTATTGAAAATGTAAAAACATTCTATTCAACTTTCATCAAGAGAAACTGAAGCAACAGCACCAAGTTCCTTCCTGTAACCTGAAATTTATTTTGTTCGTAGTTTGCATGGATTATAAAAAGGTCTAAGTTATCTCTGTGTGTGGATCTATAATCTGCAGTCAAAAATTAATGCAGAGATCCTGAAAACACTACATGAATGTTAAGGAATAGATTTTTATCTAAACTGGAGTCATCACTGCTAGTTAAAGTTACCACAAATATTAGAATGTTTCAAACTTCTGGAAAAATTCTAGCCAGAAAAGCAAAATTCTTTGGGAGAAGTAGATGCTCAAGTAATTATATAGGAACATAATGAATCCATCACACACAACTGGTAATTACAGTGCTGTAGATAATAAATATGTAATATCTCAATTGGCATTGCTGTTAAATAGCATACTATCTCATGCAAGTTGCAATTAAATCATCTTATCATTATATACAACATTCTATTTTCACACAAATAGCTCTTGAGCAACAGCTAACCCTAGCTTGTTCCAATTATTTAATATGTATTATGTTATATTTTTTTATCTCACATTTAGTGGTACTGAGAATGGGATCTGGGATCTTGCATATGACCAGAAACCTCTAGGCCACTGAGATGTATTCTTAGCTTTTAGCCCACAAGCTTTAACAAAATTTTCAGTTCACCAAGAGGAAGACATATTTGTCTTTATAAATCATCAGCCTAGGTGCTCAGATTTGGACAGATCCAATCCTGCTGTGGACGAATAACTATAACCCTGATAGGTCCCATATCTCCCAGACTTCTACTTTCTCAACCATAAACCATACTTAATTATTTCTGTGAATCCTCAAAACCAATGGTTTAGATCTTAATCTGCTACTACTCAGGCAACAGTATTTCTAGGAATGGCTAATCCTTTTGTTCCCTGCCAACCTGCAGTTATTTCTAGGGAACAATGCATGGATTGTGATTTCCTGGAAACTGCTCGAGTCATTTCTATTCAAGAGATTTCACAATTTCTATTTGTGGATTCGTGTCACGTCAGAGATTACAGATAACAGCTTTACTTCCCCTGAACTTCCATATTTTCCATTAGTCATGCTTCAGTAGCACATTGTCAAATTTCTTATCTGTGCCAGTCAGTATTCAAAACAACATTCATCTAATGATTCTGTAGAGAATGCATATGAGCAAATGTTTTATTATTTCCACGAGGATATGTTCTTTCATGTTAGTCTATAATGACAAAAATTAAAACATTTTAAAATGTGCCTGTTTTTTATTTTCTGAATATGCCACTTAGTAGAATTAATAGAAATTAGCTAAATAATTATTAAATTACAAGAATATCAAGCCTGTGGTGAACTATTCTCAGCATACAAAAAATAGTTTCAATTGGCCTTGGTAGTTCATGCCCATCATGGTGACAGAGAGAAGCTGAGTCAGGAAGCTGATGAGTTCCAGGCCATCTTCTACTGAATGAATTTAAAGCCAACATGGGCTGCAGGTGGACATTACCTCAAAATAGACAAAAATTTAACCTCATGAGTTACTGTTTATCTTCAAAGACAGTAAACAATAGATTCAATGAAGGTCAGAAAGTCTATCAAGGATGTGCAATTCTGTGTTTTGTATTTTGCTATGATCAGAATAAAGGGATGGATCTGTGATTCATGGCATACAGTTTCATGACTTCCATACTTTTTGACCCTTTATTCTCAGGTTCTGAATGAGCAACGTTTTATTGTAAACCAACCAAATTATGATTCTCTCTAAGCATAATATACTCTTTCTTCTTCATTCATTTTACTTTGCCCTCTCATATATATCTCTTGTTTAGTCAGATTTTCATGGTCAAACAGTCCCAACTTGAAAATTCAATTACCAAATAGAATTTCTTCCTCCAAGATAATCTGAAAAGTCTAGACTGCAAAACTGGAAGAGTCAGTCCCCATTGTAGGTTTATCAATCTGAAAATCTTCAGTCTATTCAGTGACCATTAAAGATGCTAGAAAAAACATATTATAAGTGTTGAAAGCAAGTAAAGACAATAATAAAATATACACAAATATAAATACTCAATAACATCAAGTAAAAGAAGTTGAAGACAAAAATGGTTTGCTTTTTATGAAGATCTAGAAGAATCAGAATAAACTGTGATAATTAAAATTCTTGTATTTGTAGCTAAAAAATGGCTTCCTGGGTAAGTTGCAAAGTTACTTGTTGCCTCACTGTGAGGACTAAGTTAGGTTCCCAGCACACAAACACATACACACAAACACACACACAAACACACACACACACACACACACACACACACAGAGAGAGAGAGAGAGAGAGAGAGAGAGAGAGAGAGAGAGAGAGAGAGAGAGAGAGAGAGAGAAGTGGAAATTGAGTATGGGTGCAGAGTTCTGGGAAGAGACAGGATTCCTGTGGCTCCCTGGCCAGTCTATCTAGTTGAAATAGTGATTTTCAAGTATAGTAAGTCTTTTTTTTTAAAAAAATAAGATGGAGAGAGATAAATGGAAGACATCCAGTATTGAACTCTCTCCTCCAGATCCACCTGTACATGCCTACAAACACACCACATAGACATCCCTTCAAGATGCCTCCCAGGAACAAAAATCAGTGTATACTAGTTGCCTGTGAGGGAAGATATCTCTGTGATAGGAACACAAAGGAATGAAGTTCTGAGAGGAGGTTCTATATCTTGTTAGACAAATGCATAGAATTTTCAACATTGCCAAACCCTACTCTTTAAAATGGGTTCACTTTTTGATAAACACATAAAAATTGAATGTTCTATTATGTGGAAAGCTATGAGACAAGGCAGTCTCATACTGTCCTAAGTCATTGAATACTTTCTTACTGCTTTAATGAGTAACACTACGATGATCAATTGCATCCCTGCAGACTTACAGAACATGCCACCAAAATACTCTAAAGCTGAAGTTAATCATGATTTTTCTTTACTCTCAATAATTCAGGAAGTGGCTTTAGCTTTGTAAGAGACATCTCAAGATGGGCTCTTCTCCTAGCCCAACTACACACCCTCTACTTATTTTTAAATCTACTCTAAATATTACTTCTATGGGATTATTTTTCTGAACAAGAACTTTTTAGGCAAGAATTTTTATGTGTCTCTTTTAGCACCAATAACTTTATACCTATGGATATTTGTTATAACTATTCATTCATTGTTTGGCTTTTCTAGTTGAGAGTCTGATTATGATATAGGTTACAAATTTTCCTAATACTATTCCTTTCACACAGACATGAATTAATACAGTAAAAATATATTTTAACAATATTTGTATAATGTTGAACCCATGATGATGTGAAAATGGTGGTATTTCTTGATTGTATCCTGTTGAACATTCTTGGAATTAGACACCTTTTAAACTTCAAAACATTCAGAGTTGGGAATATTCACACATGCAAAATAAGAAAACCTTGGAAAATCTCCAGTTTAAACTTGAAATTCAATTATGTTCCTCCTATATACCTTATATACACAGCCTGAAGATAACTTTTATAAAATATTTCTAAGTCATTTGTACATCGACTATGATTTCACATACAAGATGATGACACTGAAAATTTTCAGGAGTGAAATTATCAGATTAATGATGCTAACCTATATTATTATTATTAGTAGTAGTAGTAGTAACAATAACAAGAATAACAGCTTGAAGGCATACCTAAGAACAAGTACAGAGTGCTATAGGGTGAGGGTGGGGAAGGCTCGTCAGCTTCTGCAAACACTGGCGAGCAAAGCCTGGACAAGTAGAAGCAGTTGAAGCAATGCCCGGAAATGGACTCCCGAGAGGATTCCAGGAAACTGGTCACAGCGGTTCTTGGAAACCTGCGCAGAAAACCAGTTGGTTAACAGATGGTTATTAGCCTTGGGGATTGATTATAATTGTGAGCCGCAAATGCCTCATTTGTGAGCCTCTGTGTTCAAAATCTTTGGCTTTGTCTGTGTGTGTCTGAGTGTGCTTTAAGAGTTTGCTGGAAGAGTCGAGGCAACTAGCTGTAATCCTGAAAACTGCTGGCTGGCCTCCTGTTAATTACAGAAGGTGGAATTAACTTACAAATTAGCAGACCACAATTTGCTCTTGTGTATTTAATGGCTGGAATAGAAAGAGAATAGGATCTGTATGCTGAGAAGTTTAGCTCTACAGAATTGAAGGATAATTACATTGCTGGTGACACTTAGTTTGGTCTAATTTGTGGTGATGGTTATAAAACTCTAACAGTGTATTGTGTCCTGACTGGTGCAATTGTCTTATGTACTCAATGTAAACTCAACACAAACAAACAAACAAACAAACAAACTACCATCCCACAGGGCCTGACTACATTCATCATTCCCACCCCACCTAAATTGTGGCCCCCATAATAATGCAGCTAGCTCACTGCTGAAGCTCAGTGCTGCATAGCAGCCTGAAAGGAGTTTTGTACCATATACTACTTTTCCATGAGGAGAGCAAGATTTTCAATTCAATGTGCATGTTTAAGTATCTCATAATAAAATCTCTCATTTTGTACAATGAATATATTCTGATATCATTTTTAAAATTCAAAGTGGAATTTTTACTGAATACATACCCCTTTTATATCTTCCTAATAGAGTAATTATAATTCAAAGACTGTGTAGTATGGACCCCCATGTACTATCCTTTTGAAATGCAGAAAGCCACTCATCGGTCTGAAATCTGGGGACAGTAACAGATTAACCTCTGCCTGGTCAGGAAACTAAAAAGAGTTTTTCCAAACCTAGCTGCTGCCTGTGCTTTGACAGAGGAAACTTGGCAATTTCTCTTGGGTAATGATTATGAACATAAGGAGGACAGAGATCTTGAAAAACTAAAAATGTTGTGCAAAAGACTGAGTTCACAATTTTCCATAGCAACTTTTTTTTTTTTTTTTTTTATTTGATATAATTTATTTACATTTCAAATGATTTCCCCTTTTCTAGCCCCCCCCACTCCCCGAAAGTCCCGTAAGCCCCCTTCTCTTCCCCTGTCCTCCCTCCCACCCCTTCCCAATTCCCCGTTCTGGTTTTGCCAAATACTGTTTCACTGAGTCTTTCCAGAACCAGGGACCACTCCTGCTTTCTTCTTGTATCTCATTTGATGTGTGGATTATGTTTTGGGTATTCCAGTTTTCTAGGTTAATAACCACTTATTAGTGAGTGCATACCATGATTCACCTTTTGAGTCTGGGTTACCTCACTTAGTATGATGTTCTCTAGCTCCATCCATTTGCCTAAGAATTTCATGAATTCATTGTTTCTAATGGCTGAATAGTACTCCATTGTGTAGATATACCACATTTTTTGTATCCACTCTTCTGTTGAGGGATACCTGGGTTCTTTCCAGCATCTGGCAATTATAAATAGGGCTGCTATGAACATAGTAGAGCATGTATCCTTATTACATGGTGGGGAATCCTCTGGGTATATGCCCAGGAGTGGTATAGCAGGATCTTCTGGAAGTGAGGTGCCCAGTTTTCGGAGGAACCGCCAGACTGCTTTCCAGAGTGGTTGTACCAATTTGCAACCCCACCAGCAGTGGAGGAGTGTTCCTCTTTCTCCGCACCCTCTCCAACACCTGCTGTCTCCTGAATTTTTAATCTTAGCCATTCTGACTGGTGTAAGATGAAATCTTAGGGTTGTTTTGATTTGCATTTCCCTAATGACCAATGAAGTGGAGCATTTTTTAAGATGCTTCTCCGCCATCCGAAGTTCTTCAGGTGAGAATTCTTTGTTTAACTCTGTACCCCATTTTTTAATAGGGTTGTTCGGTTTTCTGGAGTCTAACTTCTTGAGTTCTTTATATATATTGGATATTAGCCCTCTATCTGATGTAGGATTGGTGAAGATCTTTTCCCAATTTGTTGGTTGCCGATCTGTCCTCTTGATGGTGTCCTTTGCCTTACAGAAACTCTGTAACCTTATGAGGTCCCATTTGTCAATTCTTGCTCTTAGAGCATACGCTATTGGTGTTCTGTTCAGAAACTTTCTCCCTGTACCGATGTCCTCAAGGGTCTTCCCCAGTTTCTTTTCTATTAGCTTCAGAGTGTCTGGCTTTATGTGGAGGTCCTTGATCCATTTGGATTTGAGCTTAGTACAAGGAGACAAGGATGGATCAATTCGCATTCTTCTGCATGCTGACCTCCAGTTGAACCAGCACCATTTGTTGAAAAGGCTATCTTTTTTCCATTGGATGTTTTCAGCCTCTTTGTCGAGGATCAAGTGGCCATAGGTGTGTGGGTTCATTTCTGGATCTTCAATCCTGTTCCATTGATCCTCCTGCCTGTCACTGTACCAATACCATGCAGTTTTTAACACTATTGCTCTGTAGTATTGCTTGAGGTCAGGGATACTGATTCCCCCAGATTTTCTTTTGTTGCTGAGCAACTTTTATGATATTGCTAGGTGATATTCACTCCAAATCTCACTTCATTATTACCTTTTCCCCCCAATAACTATTTAAGCATCATAATTATTTGCTAAAAATGGTGATGAAAGAAGGAAAAAATGTCAGCCCAGGAGTACTCTCTGGTGTACAGAGAAATACACAGAGTAACAGAGGGTCTGGTTGCAAACATAACACTACAATAACCAAGTTGTAACCTTTGAAAATCCACCCAACTCTTTTGTATCTGTTTCTACTTCCTCATAAGTGCATGGAACACAACGGACTCTGCCTGCCACTGCTTTCCTTAGTTGCTGCCCTTGGGGAGGGGGAAGCAAGTCTGGTGTCAGGAATGCGTATGCACATATGATCAGCATTTTGACAGGCGTCCGATACTCCGCACTCCACTCCTAATTTCAGAGAATCATTCACCATCCCATAAAACAATAGTAGGAAAAACATACTATTCTTATTTGATATGAACACTGGTTCCTTATATTATCGTTACTTATTTTACTCTATATTTGTTGTGATTTTAATAACTATTTCTTCCATTTATTATTTCTTTTAACTCCTTGATGAAGAAAGAAGATGATGTAACACCAGATTATTCATGTTCATTTAAAGAGGTCATTGAGCCACTTTTGATAATAATAAAAACTCTGATGTAATTCATCATATTTAATCCATATATTGGCAAAGAACCCAGGTGCAACTTCACACCTGCTGAATGTAGCTATTCTTAAGTTTGTTGTCTTCCTATTTATACAACACACTCGAAATATTAATTGAGCTACGGGGAATAAATAATTTTTAAAAAGTAACACTCCTGCAGGGTAACGTCATCAACCAAGAACTAACACACACACACACACACACACACACACACACACACACACACACAGAGAGAGAGAGAGAGAGAGAGAGAGAGAGAGAGAGAGAGAGAGAGAGAGAGAGATTACTCTTCTCTGTTAAAATCCCTCGTCTTACATTGACCCTATGATATAAGCTTATTTTTTTCTTATGAACTTCAAGTTTCTGACACATTCTACCCTTTGAAATGCATGATGTAGTCACAATTTTAACAAGAGTTATCTGTTCTCTGTGCCTTTAGTTAGCGGGAAGCTTCATGCACAAACTTGAAGTGTTCAGGAATATCACCAAGAAGAAAAGAATACCTAGAAACCAAGTAAAATTAGGGTGACACTCTTAGCCCTCTGAAGCTAATGCCACATAGTAGATCAATGTTAATTCAGCCATCGTATGCATTTTCTTATGCATAAACCAGATATCTGACAAAAAAGCAACACTATGGAGAGATTTATTTTGCCCCACCATTTGAGGATCAATTTCACCATAGTTCAGGAGGCACTGAGGCAGAAGCAGCTGTGTCACAGCAGCAGCCATGTAAGGATGATGCTCACATTTTTTTTTAAAGATTTCTTCATTTTATGTGTATGGGTACACTGCAGCTCTCTTCAGAAACACCAAAAGAAGCCATCAGATCCATCCCATTACAGATGGTTGTGAGCCACCATGTGGTTGCTGGGAATTAAACTCAGGACCTCTGGCAGAGCATTCAGTGCCCTTAATTGAGCTGTCTCTCCAGCCCTGATGCTCACATCTTGATGGTCCAGGCAAATACACAGAACCAGCAGGATGGGCAATAAACCCCAAAGTCTTGTCCCCCAAAATACTTCTTCCTGTTAGATTCCACCATGTAAAGGTTCCACAAACATCCTGTATTGTCCCCTCAGCTTGAGATCATATAAGGAACAGAGAAGGCCCTAGGGATTCTTCAAACTGCAATCCATGATTTGTAAATAATTACATTAAACACATAGTTTTGCAACAGAAACAAGTTTATTAAGATAAAATTATTTGACTTTGTTAACTTTGGGAGAAGTGAAAAATTATCAGTTTTATCAACAATGTGGTTGAATTTTTCATTAGTTGTGCAGTCTGACAGAATTTCAAATTTGAGGGTTAGAAAGGAAAAAAAATAGCAGATAATCAAGAAAATTTCAAGAGTTCTCAAGGATAACATGAAAAGACAATTTCACTACAGAATCTGTATTCAGTATTGGCATTGGATACTCAACAGATTAGTCAACAGAAGCGAGATGTATAGAATGGCTGGTAACAAGAATAGAAATCCCTAGAAGGGAATGAAAGTGGAGTACAGACAGCAGATCTGTAATATCTTGTGGGAAAGCCGTAGACTCCACAATTCAGAGACCTGAAGCCACTGTTTCCACAGCCCACTGGGTAGCAGCTTCTATAACCATAGCCCAGGGAGCAGGAGCTCCTAGATCCAAAGCCCAGAGAGCCAGCATATGTCCCCTGGCAGGGACTGCAGGGTGTGGAGCTCCTGGGGTAGTAGCAGGGCTTCTGGCAGGGGCTGGGCACCACACAGGAAGTCTGGCAGCTGGTGGGTTCAATGCAGGTCTCCTGGCAGCCACTGCTGAGAGAGGATCCCAGCTGGCAGGTGCTGGGAGAGCAGCTGGTAGTGGTGTAGACCAGGTTGCTGGGGTAGGAAGAGCC